>NC_134594.1:21302500-21602500 GCF_037038515.1 Microtus pennsylvanicus
AGATATAGATAGATAGATAGATAGATAGATAGATAGATAGATAGATAGGTAGATAGATAGATCTATAAGAAAGCAAGTCTGCAAGCGATTACCCAGCGACTTGGTGAGATTAGGAAATTTTTATCTTTTTTCTTTAACTATTATTGATAATATATACATCATACAATTATGTAAATGAAGCCTGCTTATTTCATTTAATGTTGTTTGCACATAATATATACATATATTATATATATAGTATATAATAAATATTATATTTATAAGGGCTAATTAGCTAATCATTTGATATTGAAAAGTGTTATGAACTTAATAATGACTGAAAAAAAGTATTTGTCTTGCCCAAAGTCTAACTCCGGATTGTTTACTCAGTACCAAGGAATCCAGACATTAAACATTATTCTTAATAGGTGAAAGAGAAATGATAATAACTGGAGAAATATCCTGAATAACTTTCCTTTTATCTAGTATTGAGAATACTGCTAGCACATTACCTATATATGTTTTGTTTCATATACATCAGAAAAACAGTAGTTTCTCCATTGATGTCTTGTCCCACATTTCAATGAAATATGTTGTAATTTCTAAGTCACTGACCAGTGGTCAAACATGTCCCTATATTATAGTCTGATTGTGAACACTTGGTTTTGTCACCGCTTCTCTGGCCAATTAGCTATAAAATCGGATGTTCATAACAATGTTGAATTTGGTTAATATTTTATAGCAAGGTAATTATTAAACAACTTAGGATAAATATTAACCATTTTAAAATCAATGACATTGCAAAAGATAGAGATAAACAAATGCAAGACACAGTAAAGAGAGAATGGCCATGTAACTTCAGTGTCCTCCTTGGGTATACTACCTAGCAAGCCCACCATGAATTCGGCTGTATGGAATTTCCTCACCACTTAGTGTGTTTCATATTTCCCTTCTAAAACTTTTACAAATATTGAAAACACATGTTCAATCTAAAACACATGCTAAAACCCATTTTCTTTCTTTCTTTCTTTCTTTCTTTTCTTTTTTTTTTTTTTTTTACAAATGTCTCTTTCTGTAGAGTTTGGAAGGTAAAATGAATACAAGAATACATATAAATAAATGGGATTTTTTCATTTGATTATCATTTTTTATTATTTTTACAACCTTATCAGTGGCTCTTCTAGAAGATCTAAGGTATTCCTCAGCAACCACATGGTAGAAATCAGCCATCCATAACCCCAGTTCTAGAGGATCTGATAGGTGCACTTCTTCAGGCCTTGGTGGACATCACCCATGCAAGAAGTGCACAGACAAACATACAGGCAATGCACCTATATACATGAAAGAAAATAATTTAAAAATTATCCTGTCATTGTTGTATGATATACTACTAGAGGACTATATTCTTTAATCTTGCTTGAAATATTGATTATGATTTTATTTAAAAATATGTTATCTTAATTACCATTCATATCTTGCTTATCTCTTGGGCATCAACTTTTCCTAAATGATTGAAATGTATGTATGTGTATATTTTTCCAACTCTAGTCTGGATTCCTTCAGAGATCTATAAAAACGTATGTGCATCACGTTTGCCTATGTTCTTGGCTGTAGTAAACATTTTCCTTTGGATGTATCTACTGCCATCTCAAGGGGAATGTTGAGAGAAACAGTTGCTTATTTGACAGTTTCAATATGTATGCTTCTATTTGATGGCAATCCAGGAATTGCAAGGCTTTCTATGTGTGGGTTCCTCTATACTTATTTTATTTTTATGTAAAAGTATAAACATGGAAAATAATAGTTAAGATTTTAGACAACAATTTTATGTTTTATTCCTTTAACTTTTGCTATAACTGAGAAAAGATGAAAAGACAAATGTGTTAGAGACAGATGAATTGTCTGTCCTATTTGAAATAAATCCCATCAACTCAAAATCTACAAACATCCATCTCCTCAAAACAAACAAGCAAACAAACAAACAAACAAAAAGACCTATGAAGCCTATGATGTTTAAATATTATTTAGGAAACAATAATAACCCTGTCCAATTAAAGTCCACATCTCCATATATTGCACACAATTAAACATTGTGAGATAGGATGTGATTATTGATACAAACCATTTCACTTTGGTTAGCCGAGAGAAAATTTTCACAAAATTTCATGCCTCAAGAGATCAATAAGAAACTAATAAAATTAATCTTTAATTGGCTAATTTATTAGACAACATTTTCAATTCAATGAAATTCATTTTTACTTAAACCACACCAAAGGATTTATAATTTTGCATCCATGTCATGGTCTTTGACATGTGTGGACACTCATATAAAATTCTTCATAATAGAGATGTCTTGTGATTCATGAAATTGGTTCTGTTAATACTATGTGAAGGGGCATATAAAACAATCCCATCCTTCTAAAAGAGGAGTGTACAGTCTTTTAACCCATCTGAAGTATGCTTTAAAGTTGCTGGAGTAGCTATTTTGTGGCTTATGACATTAGCTCTATTTGGAAAATAAGGCCTTTGTATCAATTGACTTTGCAGCTCTTCTCTCTACGTGATCTTTTCTATATGGTTGTCTTTGGTAACTTCATGTGATTGACTGTGAAATACACTGATGGTTTTGTCATTCCTTTCGGTCTGTAACCTTTTTGCATGTTAAATGGTCCATTTTATTTCCATGACTATCCCAGGCCTCCAAGTTCTTCCTGCCATGTGGCCAATACTAGTTAGGCTGAGACAACACCCTGTGTCTCCTTGTCTCAGCGTTGGATTGTAAATTTTTCCAACTGCTCATTAATAATTCTCAGAGCTTTGTGGAATTTAACCTTTGACATAGAAGCACATATTTAATTACCTCACTCTTCACATTAATGATCTTCCAAGGAGTGCTCCCTGACCGGATTGCTGCAGAGTAATGCACCTTTCACTCTGGATACATTAAGTGAATGTACAGAACTTTGGGACCACTCAGACGAGTAATTAACATGGCCACGGTGGCCATTCAATATTTCATGACAATTAATTAAATACTGAATTAAAAGTGATTAGACAGTTTCGCATTCTTATCTCCCTACTTAGACACTAGAGTATGTACATATAGGCACACACATGAATATGAAATTGCACACTTCCTGTGTTGCATTTTCAGTGCATGAATACTGCAAATTTGTGTGTGTGTGTGTGTGTGTGTGTGTGTGTGTGTGTGTGTATGTGAACTTTTTTTGGTGTAATAATCATTGGAGGAAACAAGTTCTGGGGAAAAATAATGCTGGCTCTTGTCACTTCCAAATTGTTCTTATTTCTATTAAATGCTACTTCCATTTATTTTTTGTTTTTGTTTTTCATATTGTAAGTAATTTATGGAGTGTTGTTTTTCAAATTGTTTCTCTGGTGTTAAAAACATTTAACACTTTTAGCAATGAATCAATGTTACATTAGCAGTATTACTTTTGTAAAATGAGCTTGTATTCTTGTAATTCACCAACTTCATTCAAGGACAGAGAGCTACATTGACCTCAATTTCAGTGTTGGCTCTAGTGCTCAAATGTTTTGTGGCCTTGGGAAATGTTCCTACATTCTTCCTCTGTTTCCTCACCTAACTAATTGAGGTCATTATAATAGTAATCTTCACACTGGGCAACCCTAAAGAAAGCATGAAAGCAATTGAAGGGAATCTTAGCTAGGAAACAATTTCCTGACACTGACTCCCCTTAAAGTACTCTTTCCCAAAATTAGTCCAGTTTCTTAATTTCCTTTTATCCACATTAGAGGAGAATTTAATACACCTCACCACTTTGGAATCTTACCCTGCCACATTGCTCTGAGGTATAGAAACTGCAGGTCATTAAAAGAGACAGTGGGAAATTCCACTGCCCCCTTTGATTGAAGCCCGGCGTGTGTCTACATTCATCTCATTAAGCAAGGTGTTTCATTACTCCTTCTTTTTCTGCTTTTAATGACTGAAGGAGAATATGTGTATGAATTTTAAATATTGTATCATAACAGCTCATATTATAAAGCTAAACCTGTTAAGAGAAAATCTTTGAAAATTCAAGAGCATTTATTTTAATTTTATTTTAAATGTTTTCCTTCAGAAAAGTATGCTATAGTTGTTGATATTTAAACACAAGAATGGGATTCTTTTGGAAAACACTAATATAATTTTTAGGATTTATTTTATTTTTAATTATGGGTATTGTCTGTGTCTATGAAGGTATGTGTGTGTTAGTACACATATCTGTGAAGGTCCCACTGGGTGTAGGTCACCCTGAATCTGGAGCTACAGGTGATTGTGAGCCTTTTGATGATACTTGGGATCTACCGTAGCACCTTTACAGGAAAGCTAGGAAGTATTAAACACCGGTCATCTTTCTAGCCCTTTAATAACACTTAACAAGAAAATTAGCGCATATAATTATTAATCACTAACAAATTTGTCCTTTATTTTTTAAAGTAGTGCTCATAACCAGTGTGGCATGATACTTACACTTAGTTATACCATTTTATCATACAAATGGCAAATTTTATTTAAATATCTATTGATTTGCTGTTACAATGTGCAACTGTAATTCCTGGGCAGAGAGCACACTATGGATGTCATAAAATCCTGGACTGGTCAAGTGCCTGGAAAAATAGGCAGGGAAATTGATGAGGAATCAGGAAAAGGAGCATCAATTAAAAAGAGCCACCAGATATTTGCCAAGACTTCTGTTATGATGGAAACAGCAGACTTTACACTGAAAGAAGTAAAAAGTCAGGGATTGAATGTCCTGTCCTGGTCATAGAGTAACATTTTTGCCAAAGCAGTTGTCACACAGTGGTAGGGATGCCTTTATTTGCTTTGTAGAATGTTTTTCTATTTGGCATGCAATTTGGGAAATTAAGATAAATTGAGAACAAAAAAAAAGAAAGCTCTGAAAAAGAAAGGTTGATGACAGACGAGTAAATTAATCATTAATTGCACTTTTTTACTGTATGAAGCCCTGTGTACGAAGTGAATAACAGAGAGCAGCAGCATCTACTTCATATTCTAATATGGTAGCAAATTTTTTAAAAGAAAAATGAACTATATACTCAATTAATGAATCGTGGCAGTCATGTGTAAACTGCATTGTATGCCCAAAAGTACAATAGTTTCTTCATTGTGAAAACATGTCAACCGCATATACTGGAGAATAACTCAAAGTTTGCGTGTAGTTATTTATATTTTCAAAGTATGACCAGATAATTGAGCACTGACCATGAATGTTTTGGTATATCCCATACAGTTCATCACATTTATAATTTATATAGATCCATTTCATTCAACATCTCATCTATCTTTGAGATGTTTTGAATACAAAGCTGTTTGTCTTTCCATAAGACCATGTTGTGGAGAGCTTCCTACTTATGTTTATGTCAAGAATGGTCATGTAATTTGAACTTGAATGTAACAGCAAGGACAGAAATTTGTTTCTTTAACGTACAGGTTATTGAGAAATAAATTTCTTTCCCCGACCAACAAGGTAGCTGATATAAGAAGCGCATCATGATTTCTAAAATAATAGTGTAGAAAGTAAATGCAAATGAGAGACGTAGGAAGTGCAGCACAAATGAAGACAGAGACTGAAAGGTCCAGGAAGAAAAGAGAGTAGTCCTGGAAAAAGCAATGCAGTTCCTGAGAAACACGGACAACTATGAGGAGACTAAAAACGGCAGAGACTGACAACTGTAAAAACGACAAATTAGGCAATGTTCACTCTTCTTTTTAGTACAGGTTTGGTTCGTTTACAACCATGCATGAATATTGACCCTTACAGCAATATTAATACATTTGAATGACTAATACATTTGAAAAAGGAAAATGCCATGAATTAATATGAGTGAATTAAAATTTAGTCTTTTCTTTGGAAGTCAAGTAACTGTACTACTCTGTATAAATAAGTTTTTATGAATAGTACATTTTATTTTCATAGTTAAGAATTCTCAACAGATTTTAGATAAATACAATCATCTATTGTGTATTACAAGAAGAAGTTGCACTAATGCCATAAGTTATATTGCAGATTTCAAATTCTTATTAATCAAACTTCAATTTGGTAACCGCAACACAAAGATTATTTTCTGTATTCTTGTAGACACAAATAATGACTCACAATCACACACTGTGTCATCACTGGGCTGTGGCTAGTGTAATTCCTCATTTGCAAACAATAGACTACTACATTCTTATTCCAAAGTCACCTACACAAAGTGATGGAACCTTACTGGATCACCATTAGTTATGAATTTTTGAAGCAGTTTTTGAAATTAGGAAATTGTGATGAAAGACAGTCATTGAAACATTGCCCTTCAACGGTACACTCTAATTAGGAGTCCAGACAATGAATGAGGGAACCAAAATACATGAAGGGTAATCAAGTTGATAAATAACTAAATGTTTAAAATTTTGTTGTTGCCGGGCGGTGGTGGCGCACGCCTTTAATCCCAGCACTCGGGAGGCAGAGGCAGGCGGATCTCTGTGAGTTCGAGACCAGCCTGGTCTACAGAGCTAGTTCCAGGACAGGCTCCAAAGCCACAGAGAAACCCTGTCTCGAAAAAAACCAAAAAAAAAAAAAATTTTGTTGTTCACCAATGCTACTTTTCAACAACAACAACAACAACAAAGCAACAAAGAGAACTTCAAAATCATGATACATTTGTGTCTGTGAACTCTTCTGAGCTGGATAATTAGATTAACAATTAAGAGAATCAAACAAGGTGCAATGGTACAGAGACCCAATATGAACAACATATTTTATTGGGTGACTTTTATTCTATGGACAACCAATATAGTGTTTTCAGTGAATTTAATTATTTTGCAGTTATAACGATAACTACCAGAATTATAAAAAAAAGTCAGTATCATGACTGCATCTCTCTATCACTATTAAACTTCTTTTATACAGTGGCAGAAAAAAAACGTTGTCCATATTTTTCCTAATTCTGTATAACAAATTACAATTATTTTTGTGAACATGAATATGTGGTGTATACTTATCTGTATAAATGTATCCACATACAGTGTTTGTACTTATGTTTGTAATTGGCTAATTGGCATTTGTGTGTGCAGGTGCATGCGTATGTGTGTCATGGATATGTATTTTTTCATGTGAATATACATGAAGACTAAGTGTATGTGTATGTTTGTGGGCATGCATGTGAAAGCCGTTTTGCTTTAGATGTCTTTCTTGATCATTCCCTACTTTGTTCATAGATACAATATTTCTTGATGAGTGAGAAGTCATCATTTAATGTAGTCAAAAGAGGTAACTAACCCTGGGTATCCCCTGGTCTGCCTCTTATGTGATGGGATTGCAATTGACTGTCTTGTATATCTAACTCTTACATGGGTTCTGAGGACCCAAGCTAGTTTCGTGCTTCGTCAGGAAAATTAACCCATTTTCCAGGCTCCGGAATAATAATAACAAGTACTCAAATATAGTAATAGAGACAGGAATGTGACTGAAATTATTCATGAGAAATAAGATTAAGTATCTAACTACATTTCGGTTTTTTGAATTAATTAAAACACTAATATAAATTTGAATATGTCTACTTGTTAGGTTATAGAATAGGTGTCTTTAAGTGATACTTTAAGGTAAAATAAACAATTTTTTAGGAAAAATTGAAGCTTCTATGTAAATATTAATTTCCATATATAGTACAGCTAAAATACTAAATAGCATTATGCTATAAATGAATCAAATTTCTCTTGATCAATGGCATTGCTCCAATTTCTCTTAATAGTATGTAAACCTTCATTTTTTAAAAAAAGTTTAAACAATATTACTGATTAAATTTTATGTTTTTCTGATAAAAATTTTTGGTGGTTTCTTAGAAAACTATTACAAATATACTGCTTTTCCTGATTTTCAAATATTACTTTATATCAATCTTTGATTGGACCAGAGACATCCCTCTTTCACTATTTTATGCTTTTCCTTGCAATTTTTAGGATGAAATAAACTAAAGTGGAATGGTACTTCTAATGTTCAATCTGCATCTCTCCCCAGGCTAAAGTCCCCATACAATATTGTCTTAAGCTCTGAGTAGAACAGTAGCCTTCTGTAGCTCCATGTTGTAAACAAACAGGATTATTTTCTGCAGCAAATTCCACTGTGTATTGCTTTGTTAAACTGTGATACTCAGTAGGTGAGAAATATTAAAGGCCTTTTCAATTTACACTGAGTTTATTGATACATAATCCAATCATAGATCTACGTGTCTGTCTAATATTTCCCTTAGGTAAACAGCCCCCTTTTCCTCAACAAGGAGGTAATGCAAATTATTTTAATTGCTTCCTATACAGAGAATTTTGTTCTTCTCACTAACCTAATTGGCTAAAATGAAAGCTGTCCTAATTACGTTATGTTTACAAACCTCTGCCTAATCTGGCATTCAGATGGAAATCTTCATTTAGTGTCAGGAGAAAACAATAGCAAATGTTTCATAATTGCATAGACCTATAGCAGTATATTTCAGAATTCGAATCTCCAACAGTGTCTCCTATATTGGAATGAATATGGTCTTCAAAATTCTGCCATGCTCGGATATTATCTGAGAAAATTGAAGTCAAAGAAAAATTTGTAGAATGTTCAGTAAAAGCTAAGGGAAGATCTAGAGAGGAGATCTAGGAGAGGAAAAAGAAACATTAAACTTCCAATCACAACAGAAAATAACTGTCAAGGCTTTTAATTGTGTAGGAACAAAGAAATATGACTGACTGAATATATAGTGAGTTTTCTTCATTAAAAAACAGAGAAATGAGAAATGCTTGATTCAGTCAAGTATTTGCTCTCCAAACATAAACATTTAAGTTCAATTTCTTACATTTTGTTCAGAAGCAAAAGCCAACCTGGTGACATGTTCCTTTAACCCTCGTCCTAACAGCTAGGGGTTTCACTGCAAGAATCCATGGAGTTTTTCCTCATCCTGTCTAGCCAAATAGGCAAACCCAAGTTCAATGAATACTTTGTATCAAAAACATGGGTAAGGAGCTATAGAGTTTAGATGCTCAATATTGATATCTGACCTTGTCCTGCATATGAACATAGGTGTATGCAGTTTCCTGTGTAGAAATACATATAGGAACACAACACACTCACACAGGAACACATATAAACTAATGAGCAATATGTTTAATTTCCTTTATCCTTCTAAAACTTTCTCAGAAATCTTAGGAAGGCATGAAAATCCTTTCAGAAACTGCATATTTCAGTCATCTATCTATAAAATTATGGTTTATAGTAAACAGGATATGAAATAAGATTAGACTTAATTTGAAAACTCTTCATATTTACTATGGATAAAAATCAAACATTTAGTGCTGGAGTTTTATGTAACTATACGGACTGCTTATAACTAAATGCTAAACATTTTTTAATCTTATCATTTGCAATGCAGTTCAAGTATTCTTCATAGTCTATTGTCCTTGTCAATATTCCATATCACACTTTTTTACAGAAATACAATATCCTGAATATAATATCTGTAGCAGTAAAAATGTCAATATTCTTCTGAGATGTAGAAAATATCAATAAAACATAGATAAGAAACTGAATACTGCTAAGGAGATGTCCATGTTCATTGCTGGATCTGATTAGTTGTCCCTCGCTGCTGCATGGAAAGTTGTTTATCATGAGAGCATAAAAATTAATTCAGCATAATCTTATATCAAAAATTCAGGAAAAAGCATTTTAGGGTTGTTTTGGAATTATGGAATTATCTAGAATTTTCTGTCTTATATAATATGACAAAAAGAAAATACATCTGTTTGTGTTTACTAGGGCTGGCATGTAATTCCACCTTTGATAGTATAAATGAATTTCCTTTTGTTCTGGAAGGGAGAAGCCCAACATGAAGGATTGTTCTGTAGGTTTGGTTTCCCCTCATGTCTCTTTCCTTTTACTTTTCCATGCACAAGGGAATGACGGATGTCATCAAGAATCCCAAAACATTCTTGTGGGAAAGTGTTGGAAATAGCACGGGCCCCTTTGTTCTGTTCTGCCCGGCTAGCTTAACCTGAAATAATTACAGGGAAACTGTATTCATTTAAACACTGTCTGGCCCATCATCTCCAGCCCCTTATTGGCTAACACCCACATATTGATCTAACCCATTTCCATTAATGGGCATCTCCACTTGACTGTGGCTTACTGGTATGACTCTAACCAGTGTCCTTCTCAGAGAGTAGAGCCATGGCTTCTGCCACACTGCCTTCTTCCTCACAGCATCCAGTCCTGTCTTCCCCGCCTATTTAAGCTGTGCCCTATCAAAAGGCCTAGGCAGTTTTTTTATTTGACCAATGAAAGCAACACATAGAAAGAAGAGCCTCCTACATCAGGAAAGACTTTCCCATTAGGTTAGGACCATGTGAAGGTCATTATTTAAGTTGATTTCCCTCCTTTGTGCCCCATGCCCAGCTGTTCTCATGTACTAGTGATATGGAGATCAAGTTTCATGTGATGATTTGGGGACACAATCCAGCACTTAACACTGTTCATTGCTGCATCTTTTCTTCATGTATACCATTGGCCTAGGACAAAAAAGGAAGGTAAAACAAGTGGAACGGGCAAGTTACTTCAAAGCACAAGTTCCTTGGAATCTTGCTTCAGAAGCTCTGAGTTCTGTATTATTTGGGGAGACACGCTCCAAAGAATACACACACACACACACACACACACACACACACACACACACACATATATATATATACACATCTATCTATCATCTATCTACCTATCATTTATCTATCTATCATATATATATATACACATATATATAGAGAGAGAGAGAAAGAGAGAGAGAGAGAGAAAGGTAGAAAGAGGAAAAGAGAGAGAGAGAGAGAAGGAGACGTAAAAAGAGACAGACACACAGAGAGAATCTATCCAAACTATACAGCTTCTTGTTTGCATGTAACTCTGTAATGGGGATGTAGACAAAAATGACAGACAGGGAAGAAGCTGCAGTGACTAGTTTTCTACAGAGGACAGCAAGAACAGCTTCCTCTCTCAGGCCAGACAAATCTAAAACACACTTCCACATGCCAATGTTCACAGACTCACTACAACTCTGTATAATTTAATTCTGATTAAGTCACTGTAAAACAGATAGTTTCAGTTCAAATGGCTGATCAAGTTTAAGTAATCATCCAGCATAAAGATTGCCAAAGTGTTACCCTTCACACTTTATTATATGTCTTTGGAAATATACCATGGAAAAGAATTCCACCATTTTTCCCATGCTTTTGGGAAAATGCAATATTTTTTAAAGGAATATCAGATTCCTAAGAAAAGTGCTGATTGGATTATTTTTTAAATCAATTTTATTGAACTATACATTTTTCTCTGCTCCCCTCTCTTCCTCTCCCCTCCCCTTCTACCCTCTCCCATAGTCCCCTTGTTCCCAATTTACTCAGCAGATCTTGTCTTTTTCTATTTATGTAAATTAGATCCATGTATGTCTCTCTTAGGATGCTCATTGTTGCCTAGGTTCTCTAGAATTTGAATTATAGGCTGGTTTTCTTTGTTTTATGTCTGAAAGCTGATTGAATACTTACATCATGAAGATGTTGTGGAAAATTAACATTTATGCAAAATAATCGAAAATAAATTTATTTTATTTTATACTGACTTATAGATTATGGATTAGGATAATATTTTAGAAACATTTTACTCTGTATTTTTGAGCTAACATATTTTGCTTGGTTATCATGAGAACTCATATTTATGAGTGTGTTTATATTACATCTTCTAATTCCCAGACTCACTGTATGTATCATCATCTTATTTAACTGTCAAACTTGTGTAAATAACATAATTGCCTGGCTATATCTATAGTTGAAATAGATGACAATGTAAATCCTGAAATTAACAATTCTACTTTTGATAGAAAAGGTTATGATATTGCTACTATAATACACTTTCTTATTCATCTTGGGATGTTAGCTATCTTATAAATTCCAGGACCCAATTTTTAACAAAATATTTCCAGATACTCTTCAACAGTAGCAAATACTTACATATTTCTCAGCCAAGTTTAGCATATAACTATTGGCTTTCTTTGTAATGAGTTGGTTAAAATTACATCTTATTCTAAGAAAGAATTTCCTTATTCAGATTATTAGTGGAATGCTTTCCTACTCATTTAAAAGAAATCTTAAAAATAAAAGCATTGACTGAAACATTATTTTAAAGTAAGACAATTAAAATGATAAATAAAATACTAATACGGTAATTTCTACCTTAATTGTTTATTGAGATATTAGTCTGTGAAAAATACAACAGTTTGAAGTTAAAATGCCTGAAATAATTCTTATAAATGAAGATGAGAAAGGATGAAGGAGACAGAGACTTAAGATCATGTCCTGTACTCTCACAGAATATAGGGAAAGTATCTATATAACATTGTACAAGAAGAAAGATCTTGGAAGTCAAGAGATAGACAGGCTACAATTCTGGATACTTAACGTAGAGGACAAATTTGTGGTGGAGAATTTAGCCTAAAACTAAAGCATCTTCAACCCTGGTATCCAGATACATTCATATTTGTTTGGTAATGACATGGTTTTTGCTGAAAAATAACTCTTTTCAGATGAGTAAATAAATGGAATAATTACTGAAAGTCTGAATAAACTTACAGTCTTCATTATCAGGAACAAAATCCACAATAAACTTTGAGAGAATTTAGTCAGACTTAACTACAGCTATGATAATTAACACAGAGCAAAAAAGGAAATGACTCAGGACTCATTAAAAATTTAACACCTTGATTCAATGTTAAAGTTCATAGAAAAGATGTGCTGTAGAGTTGAGTTGAGATTATAGATGAGGTTTAGGTTTATTTCTTTGAAGACAGCACTTATAAGATGTAAGTATTCACTTCAGTTCTTATTTAAAATTTGTGAGTAAATTGTGAATCAGGTACTTATTTCGAGAACATGTTCAATATTCTTTGAAATTTTTCAGCAAATTAGGGTGTTACTTTAGGTTAAAAAACATTTAAAAATTATTAAAAATAAACCTAACACCTGTTCTTAGATTTTCATGTAAAGGCGGATCTTCTACAAGAAAATTTGAAAGTTCATACCATGTGTATTTGACGATTATAATTCCTATGGACCCAGAAAGCTGTGGACAATCATCAGAATAGAAAGGAACACAGATATTGTGGCACTTTAGGCTTTGTCTTGATTTATTCATGGGAGAAACTCAAAAGGATTTGATTCATTTAATCCCTCTGAATGTTAGAGATGCTGAGATAAAATTACTCATTTATTAACTCACTAATATTACTTTCATTTTGTTTGTAATGTTATTTGTAACCTTGTGGAGGTTCAGTATACAGATGTATAAACAACGTAAGACCCCAAATGAAATATCACTACGAGACAAGCTACTTTTTTTAAATTTTTTATTTATTTACTTATTAAAGATTTCTGCCTCCTCCCCGCCACCGCCTCCCATTTCCCTCCCTCTCCCCCAATCAAGTCCCCCTCCCTCATCAGCTCAAAGAGCAATCAGGGTTCCCTGACCTGTGGGAAGACCAAGGACCACTCACCTCCATCCAGGTCTAGTAAAGTGAGCATCCAAACTGCTTAGGCACCCGCAAAGTCAGTACGTGCAGTAGGATCAAAAACCCATTGCCATTGTTCTTGAGTTCTCAGTAGTCCTAATTGTCCGCCTCCATTAAAGGATAAACCTATTTTTTTGCCCATTACCTCAGAGCCCAATCTAGCATGTCATCGGGACTTACTTCACTCGGGTATGAAGTGCAAGTTAAATTGTTTTCCATCCTGCTTCTCAGATGTTTGAAAACTTAGCTAATGCCCAGCTGCTGTAAATATCTGATGTCACGAAACAGTTGTGCGTGTGTGTGTGTGTGTGCTTACATGAGTTACACGTGTGTATGTGAGAGAGAGAGAGAAAAAGCTAAGGAAGGAGTGACACTCAGCAGAAAAATATGTGTGTTTGTGTGTATAGATGAATAGATAGATAGATAGATAGATAGATAGATAGATAGATAGATAGATAGATAGATAGATAGATAGACAGATACATATGTAGGTAGCTAGAAGGAGAAGGAGAGACATAGGTTATCTGTCCAAATAATACAGCCAAATCATGGTTCTATTCATCTGCTGTGTGTGGAAAATGAAAGCAACAATGAATAACACACTCCAAAATACTAAAATGATGAGAATCCTACAAATAATTTTACAATGCAAGTATTTAGTGAATTTTATTGCAGCTATTGGTAGCAGGGATAATTGCTTGGAAAAAAAAACTAGGTGTTTTGAAGTAGTATCAATGAAAACTGTATTTATTTACCAAAAAGATAATGTGAGTACTATTTTGCAGTTGTTCTTTTTCTTCTGTCTTATTTTAACTTATTTTTATTTACAAATAAGAACTACAGGACTATTGAGAGACTGTGAATTATTCCATTATCTCTTTAATTCTACAACTCAATATATGTGATAATTAAACCTGCAGCATCATAAAGTTGTTAGTTTGCATTCAGGACACTAAAATATGAATCTCAGTTATTTGCATGCCATTTTAAAAATTTAGATGTTTTGCAACAAACTGCAATTAAATATGGTTTTAGAGTGTGATGATTAGGCATCCTTAGGCTATTTCATCAGTATACTTCCTCCACAAAGTGGATTTAGAGTGGTAAAGCTGTTCTCTGCCATCAAGGGATGCGGTAACCATGAGATTGAGACTGTCTTCTGGGTGACAACACATACTGTCTTATACAAATCACTGTTTATAAACACAAGCAACAACAACAAAAAAATCAGCAGAGCGGTCCAGTCAGTGTCAGAAGTAGCATAAACATGTAAAGAACATAAAGGACTTGAGTGTCTGCATGTTAGCGTGTTGCAGGGAGACAGGATTTTTCTTAGCTGTATATATTAAATTCCTCATTTAAGTATGTAAGTCTGCCCTTGACATAAGCCTTGATATGTGACATATAGTTTCATTATTGATATTTGTGGCAAATTACACAGAAATTATATGTATATATGAATTTTTAAGTGTATATTATATTTCCTATGTTCTACTTTCCTGGTCCTATATCTTTATAGGTCCTATATCTTTTAAGAGAAGTTCACCTTGATTTCCGTGTTTCTCTGAGCTGGCTGAGTTGGTAGCTCTGAAGGGAATTTGTCAGAGACCAAACCCCGTAACTTCATGTAATTCGATGACCCTTCCTTGCTTTCCATCTTGACTGGGGCTACAACAGCAGCAGGAGCAGGAGGAGCAGAAGTGATGTCAACAGCCACAGGGGTATCAGTCACAAATGCAAGAGGATTATCCAAGAAATCCTCAGCAAGTGGGAAGTAGTGCTCAGCCTCTACAAAGCCCAGACTGGTTTGGGGAAATAGTGTGGCACTGAGGCCGCAGTCAGCGAATCATCTGCAGACAAACAATGGCAACATTACAGAGAGTTGTGCAGAGCTGGCTTCGTGATGTCAAGCACTTCTGGAGTGTTACCAGTGCTGCACCCTCTGCATGACCCGCCCAAAGCAAAGAGAGATGTTCAGCATGTTCAGCCTTGTGGCTTCACTGGTTCCCACTCCTTTCTCCAGCTTTTATCACTGACAGATCACTCAGAATTTTAATGGCAGCCCTGAAGGTTGTATTAGTGATGCCTAAAGCCTAGAAGAAAGAGTAATTCTCAGGCCTCATACCATTGATCAGAAACATCACATCGAATGTGGAGATGGCATCAGCACTAGAGGAAGCATCCACATTATTGGCCAGCAGCATGTTCTTAACCTTGGTGAGGTACTCTTTGGTGAACACAAATCTCACATTCCCCCGGATATGAGGGAATAGTTTCCCAGAGCTTGGTTGCTCTATCACAAGGCATCTTCATTAAAATGATATCACTTTTAAACACTTCGTGGAAATCCCTGAGGCAAGGCCTTGACATCCAGGGAAGGCAGGGGGATCCATAAATCCAACTGCTTCCTAAATATTATGCAACATTTGATGATTATCCCAAGTACTTTAATGGGGGAGCTGACCATGTGGGCTCCAAGCAGATGCAGCACATCTGCCTGTCCCTGCCAGGGAAGGCCATGGTATTGATAGGCAATTCTAATATCTTACCATGATTCCACATATTGTAATTCTGATGAAAAGTATTAGAAACTATATTGGGGATTATGCTAATGTCTAGACACCTTAATTTTTAATTACATAAATTTAATAATATAATATGTGGAGTGCATAAAGAATGTAATCGAGAACACATGAATAAGGCAGAAAACAAATCTCCTCATTCCCTTTTACAGACTGAGTTGCATTTTATTCTCTACTTACTCATTTGGCATGAGTTATAAAATGTTCAACAATGAAAGTCATGAAAATTGGTCAAATGCAATTCACACCTAAACATAATTGTTTAAAATACTTAGAAAATATTTATTTTATCATAGGATGATATAACATCTGTGCTACTTCCTTGCATGTCAAGTGTGATTACCAAATGTTTCAAAATAACAGTTGTCAGGTTCCTCAAAGTGGAACTGCTTTGAAAAGCCTTAAAATTCATTTCTCTAATGCATTAACGAAAATGGAGAACAATCATTTAATTATTCAGATTATTAAAATGATGTGTATCGTTGTGTCTGAAAATTAGTACAAATATTAAAAACACTTCATTGATTAATGCATACTAATGAGCTGTGGTAATCTTGCTAAACAATAGCTTTGTTTAAACTAATAGCTTCCACACAGGTAACCATTTATTACTATTTTGAAAAGTTAGGAAGGTAAGGAAAATTACATTACATTTAATATGGCAAATTATTACCTCTCTATAAGATGCTTCTGTCAATTCATTTACACATGATGAACAGACATAAAGTATTCATTTCACAAAGAGTACAAATTGTCTCTTTTTTCTCTTCCTGTGTGTGTGCATTGCTATAATTGTGCACGAATATTAATTACATTTTTAAAAGTTATTGAATACTGCTATAAAATGTTGAAATTGTAGATATACCTGGACTTGGATTTATAGCAATAAATTATATGAAATTTAGCCGGTTACATATAATATTCAAACTATATTTTATGAACTAATTCCAAAGATAAGTTGTTAGTATGTCATCTTCTATTTTATATATTAATTTGTTTCATTGGTAAGCATATAAATATAGAATATTGATTTTAACCATTCAGTAAAACAGATTTGAATATTTCTGTGGTCAAATTTTACAAGTATCTTGTGCTTCCCTACTTAAGCACAGATATGCAACAGAACTCAAACACACACAATGTGGTGGTCAGTGTAAAACCATGGAAACATGACATGAAACAAGTTTGCTGCAGCTGATTTCTCCTCTACTTCTCCTCCTCCTCCTTCTTTCATATGTACTACTCATCATCATCCTTCTTTAATGACAGGATTCTTTGTGTAACCCTGGGTATCACTCTGCAGAGCGGGGGAGGGGGGTTCCAACTTAAAGATGTTTCTACCTTGTGCTGTGGTTAAAGGCACTTCTCCATACCTTGTTAGAAAGCTGCTAGCTTCTTAACAGGATGTGGGAGAGAGGTTTTAAATAGTGGGAAAATACACAAATAATCGGAAAAGAAAACAACAAGATAACTTTCAAAGTATTAAGTGGAATAGGTATTAAACCCACTAGAACTTGCAAAGTACTTACTAATCCTCATACATATTAGCTGCTATATATTTTATAAAAATACATGTTGTAATGTAGTTGATTCCACAACAGTGGTTAGATGAGTGTGAGTCAGATAATGAGGAAAGGTATATGTAATATAAATTGAAGCAGAGTTGAGAAATCTGAGAACTTTATACAATGTATCCATGAGATGATAATAAATGTATTTAATCAAAAAATGCATTTCATTATTTTTACCTTAAATCTCAGCTAGATTTCTTTTTAGAATTGATCCATCTGCAAGAGCAAAATTACTGGAAAGTATTGAATTATACAAGAAAAATGAATGTTGGTTCATGTAAAGAACCTCTGGATTGTGAAAAGACAATTAAATAGGAAGATGAATAATATCAGATCATAGAATAACCTACTAAAATTTAGATAATATTAAATACGTTTTGTAATGTAAAGACCGTGTCAGAATCTGTGAAACTTGCAGAACAGCAGCATAAACTAAATTAGAATGTACCACCTGGAAAATCTCATACAAACTGTTACAATTGCACTGTTATTTGAAAACTTTATGATTTTGAATCACAGAGCAGGAAGCACAGATGGAGGAAATGATAAGAAGGCAAAAATTTCCCTCTTGAAGCAACTTAAGTTCACCAATCACATCGGATCTGTAATGTATACAAGCACACTCTAGGCAGTAGAGGAAGCCCGCTTGGCTCTCAGTGATAAACGCTGTGAATTCGTGTATCATTTCATCTCATTTTGGATGTTGGCAGGATGTAATAATTTGATAATAAATGAGAACATCTTTAAGCACATAGTTGGAGGCAAACAGCAATTGGTAATCTTCCATGTTTATTTCATTTTACTCCATTTATAGTTGCACTTGTAATCAAGAAGACAAGCAGTAACTGATGACGCTGGGGTACAAATGCCAGGGTGCTCTCTAAAGTATTGGGGTTTTTAATCAAACCAGAATTTATTTAAATGCTGTTTTTTTTTTTAAAAAACTTCTATTTCAAACTCTTTCATTGGTAAATTAGAACAAGCTCTAGTGAAAATATGAATTCAAATAGAAATTTCCCCAAACATATATCTAGGGAAACCCTTACTTTCGCATAACTGGCATATGAAATATGCTTCTAAGTACATCTAGAGGTTGCAGTATCTCAGAGGCTATAACCACTATGTATTTCTTTAAAATGCAAGTAATAAAAAGAGATTATATTAAGGAGCAAGGGACTTGAACCAGAATAAATAATAATCCTGATTATTGACCCAACTCACAGTCCTTTCTTTCTGTTATGGGCTGTTTTCAGCCTTATGAAATGTATTGTTTCTCCTGGTTCTTTACAGAATACCAATATATATAAAGACACATTGTGCTTAATTAAGCAGCTAATTATATAAAAATGGCTGTCAGTCAAGCAATAGTAATTGGCTATTTTCAAAGTAAACAATGAATTTCGCTACCATTTTTCAATGTAGTTTCTATGCAGACAATCTCATAATTGCTTTACTTGAGATGTATTCAAGATACACATGTCACGTGGTGTAATTATTAAAAGGAAAATTAACCAACATATTTCACTAATTATAATTAACTAACAATAGATTTTATTACACATAAAATGGAATGTAAAATAGAAATTTTTTAGAGATACTAATTTTGACTCCAGCTCGGGATGGTGCTCTAATATGAATGTCTTGCATTAGATGGGGATTAACACAGAGACCACAACCGGACAATGTGCAGCGATTAAAAGACCTTGGAGCAATCAATCCTCTATGGGTTGTCCCACATACACACTGTTGAAGGCTCGGGGATGACAAGTCAGAAGGATCATAAGAACAAGAGGTGTTGAATGATTCCAAAGAAACAGTGTCTTCCAGACACAAAAGGATAGATGGATATATGATCCACAGAGCTTTGTAACTTCACCCCTCCAAGACAGATGGAGTCCCATACTGAGAGGCCAAACAAGACACTGGTTCCACCCATAACCAACAAGCTATGTGAAATTGATACCCACTCAGAAAGGAAAGTAAGTTTTCTCCAAGGGAGTGATAAAGGAGTATATAAACCATACTCCAGGAAAGTCATCATGTCCAGGATTAGTTGGAAAACAGCAAACAGATTCTACACTTCTCTGTGTGATTGTGGGTGGGAGGATTTGGGTTTGGTACTTTTTGCCTTACTTATTTTATGTTTGGATTGACTTTTGCTTTTGTTTGTGGAGAGAGATAAAAAGGGAGAGGGAACATGAATAGGTTGAGTTGGGAGGTAGAAATATTCTGTTTGTAGTGGATTTGGAAAGTCAGGAAAAAATGTTATCAAAATATACTGCATAAAAAACACCTCTTCAAATAAAAATAATTTTAAAATAAAAAGTAATTGTTTCTATGATGGGTTACCAAAACATAAACATTGTCATTTTATCTCAAGTGCATTTATTACTATTGCACATAGAAAAAAAGCTATTTTGGATATATATATATATATATATATATATATATATATATATATATATATATATATATATGCCATTTCTCCATTACTATACTACATAGTTATTGTTTCCATAGAAGGATGGCTCTTGAAATATCTTGAATAGCCTAAGACTTCAACTGATTTCTGTACCTGCCTGTGATTTCATTATATCATAGTAGAGTCAAAGTATTATGTATAGAAAATAATCTAGTGAATTCGCCAAGCAACACTGCTGAGCTTCACAAAGACCTGTATATAACCAGAACACTAAAACATTTCTTTTTTTTTTAACCAATAAAATCATCTTCAAGGGTAAAGAGCCCACTCTTCTCATTGACAGTCTCTGTGATGTCTTTTACCAGTAGGCAACTGATATGTGTAATATCTCTCATTATTATTAATCCCCCATCTCTGCTTATGTGTTTTAAACCCCTTATTTTAAACAGGTCAACTTAAATATTATGCACGTGAGACTCTTTGGACGATTTTTATCATTATTTTTACCATGACAATAGACACAATATCTGGAGAATACACATCATCAAACATTGCTAATAGAGTACATTTTCAAATGAGGAAAATGCTGAATACATTAGCAGTATTTGAAAACAATTAATGGAGGAAACTTAGCAACCAAAGCAATCCATTATTTAATCACCTTGTCTTTCAAAGCTGATTTGCATGGACAAATGACATCAGATTCGAGCTGAGGAAATGGAGATAAAAAAGGAGGTCTGGACTGATAGAGCACCGTCCTATTGCAGTATAATTTTGACTCTCAGCAGCCTCATTGGAAATTAAAATCACTCAGTAACTATTGAGAAGTAATGCCTGCATCCATGGCAGGGGCTGGAGGGAAAATTACCAGTCACCTCCTATTATAATTGGTTAAGGGGAAATCTTCTAAACTGACATATGCAATTCCATATGATTGGTGTGATAACATTCTTGGAAGAAGAAAATTGCAATTAAATTATGCCAAGCCTACAAGAGATCATGGTAGTTATTCGCATGTGACAAACATCGTCCTGAAGAAATAATAAAAAAACAACGAATATCAAAAGTTTAGAGAATATTATTTATATGAACTCAAAATGTTTGGCATGAAAATATGCTTGCTTTTTTTAAAAATTGGTCCACCTAAGATTTCTATTTTCTTGTAAATATATTTAAAACAACTAGAAAAAAGAATACAGACAAATAAAACTTGCAATTACTATAAAAAATTGTCTACAAATAAATTACTAAAAATTTCATGGACGTCTAAGAATTTTGATTTATGAATATACAAGTTTTGGGATTACCTATTTGATTTGAAACCATTTATGACCAAGTAGTTCTGTAGTTTCTCATAAGTTTAACACCTTTTTTCCTTATTATTGTAATGGTTACATAAAACTGGTCACTACTCATTCATGAAAACTTACACACAAGCTTGAATATGAAGAGTACATTAGAATACATTTGTGCCTATAACTCAGATTTTTATTATAGATTTTCTTCATTTAGCAAACTCTTCCTTTCTGGGCAGTTCTAAGATGACAGTGGAGAGGCCTATGTAGTAACATATCAAATCCAAATGATTCATAATCTGAAGGATATAAACTATCATTTCCTCTCATTGAATAGAAACTAAAGCAGAAAGAAAGTAAATAAGTTTAAAAATCTAATATTTTATTCTTAAACATTCATTATCATTAACTATTCCTCTTTACATCAAAAATAATTCAATCAAATGCCAGAACGAGGTTTTCTCAATATTTTATTACTCTTTCCGTTTTTTCTGATTGCATCTTCCTTTGAAGATAAAAGAGGCATTTTAATTAAGATGCAATGGGAATAAACAGAATAAGAATGATGTTGCTCAATAAAAGCAGCTATTTTTAACCCTTTCCTGTTTATCTCACAGATTCTGGGGAAAGCATCACAGGCAAAATAAACACTTTCTTAAATGTTATATATAATTATATAATGCTGAAACGTCACTTTGCTGAGGGAATGCTTCTTCATTTTTTCAGTCTTAGTTTAGCTTTAGTCTGAGTCTTCTGAATCAGAAGGCATTTACATATAATTAGGAACAACTCGATGCCTTACTTGAGAGATTGATTCTTTGCCCTTACATGGACAAATTGTGTTTGAAACATATTCTCATTTTATATATTTCCAGAAATTAATCAAAGCTTCAAATATGCTCTTTGAGAGACTAAGAGATGATCAGGTTCTGATAAAGTATAATAGACCTTGTTTACCTAGCAGCTTAAATCTGTGCTGATGTCTGAGCATTGAGACAGAGTATCTTTTCCTATGGGTTGCATCTCTCTTGGAACTTAAGTGACATTTAATCACTCACACATGACACACAGTCAGTCTGAGATTTTTCTTAGAAAGAAAGAAAATGAGAAAAGAGTTCATGAGAGACTCTGACCTAAATCAGTAGTACATAATTTCAGCCACCTTCTAGAACGTTCATAATACCAATTTCTACATTCTCCCAACCCACAAATTTGCAAGAACATCACACAATGGTGAGGTATTGACTAATATTTATTTTAAAAGAGTCATGGCCAAGAAAATAAGATCTATTGTAAACACATACCAGCTATAAAATAAAAATATGAATCAGCTGTTGAGGCGAGGTGCTGCCCTGCCTCATTTGCTTCAATGATGTTCAGTTTGAATATACACAGAAATTTTGTTCTAAGTATTTCTTTGTTTCCCAATTTCTAACCCATTTCATGTTGAATCCTTATAAGAAAATAGCAGTATTTACAGCAGTTTAGCCTGTGGTTTACTTGAGTATCTACTACACACTTTCCTGTTGCTACACAGGGACACTGATCTATCAAACAGAGGTCATTAAAGCTCAGCAGTCTCTTGCTGGGGCAGAGAGAGGAAGTGCATCCAATTTTCTGGTTATTTGAGATTATTTCTTCAGGGAACAATTTCCCTTTGCTCCAACTCAGGCTCGTTATGACACCTGGCAGAGCAAAGGGAACACCTGGCAGACTGTAGACGGGAGCTGAGCACCACTTCAGAGAAACTTGTTACAGCACAGTGACAACAAACTGAACATAAGATGGTGACCCCTGGAAAAGAGAAGGGGTGAATGGAGGGAGAGGATAAAAGGGAGAGAGGGAGAATGAAATATCATAGGAAATTACATTATTTATCAATCTCTATAATCAAATCCAGATAAGATCTATTCAAAACGTCTTGAGAAATTCATGACTACCTAGCCAGGGTACTCGAGGAAGAGTATTTTTATGCCATACCAAGCTGTATTCATTACTGAAGCTATGTAATAGAACTTGATGTCGGGGATGATGATGATCCTGGAAGTGCCTTTATTGTAAAGGCTTGTTTTGGCTATCCTGGGTGTATTGTTTTTTATATGAAGTTGATTATTGTTCTTTCAAGGTATGTGAAGAATTGTTTTGGTATTTTGTTGAGGATTGCATTGAATCTATAGATTGATTTTGGTAGGATTGCTAGTTTTATTATGTGGATCCTACCTATCCAAGAGCATGGGAGATCTTTCCATTTTCTGGTATCTTCTTCAATTTCTTTCTTCAAAGACTTAAATTCCTTGTTGAATAGATCTTTTACTTCCTTGATTAGTATAACCCCAAAATATTTTATGTTGTGGCTATTTTGAAAGATGACGTTTCTCTGATTTCTTTTTCAACTTCTTTATCATTTGAATATATTAATTAAATATAATATTTGATTTTGTTGAGTTGATCTTGTATCCTGCCATATTACTGAAGGTAATTATCAGTTATAGGAGTTTCCAGGTATAGTTTTTTTGGATCATTGGTATATACTATCATATCATCTGCAAATAACAGAAATTTGACTTCTTCTGCATTAGAGCACTGGACTGAGCTCCCAAAGTCCAGTTGAAGAATGAGGATAAAGCAGTCAAGACCATGATGGGTAACCCACTGAAACAGTCTACCTGAGCTAATGGGAGCACACCAACACCAGCTGGACTGGGAAGGACCAAACATAGGATCAAACTAGTTCCTCTGAATGTGGTTGACAGTTGTATGGCTCGGGCAGACTAAGTGGCTACTGACAGCGGCACCGGGATTTATCCCTACTGATTATACTGGCTTTTTGGGAAACTATTCTCTTCGAATGGATACCTTGCTCAGTCCAGATGTAGTAAGGAGGGCCTTGGACATTTCACAAAGCAATGTGCCTTACCCTATCTGAGGAGTGGATGGGGGTGGCATGGCAGGTATGTGGAAAGGATGGTAGGAGGGAAGAGAGTGGGTGCTTGGATTGGTATGTATAATGAAAAAAAGATAGCTTGTTTTCTTTTACAAAAATGTTAAAAAACATAAAATAACTTAATTTAATGCATATTTTCATAGGTAGGCATAATAATCAAATCCAAGAAAGTTAAAGTCAGATAACTGAAGTAAATAGAGAAAGGCAATTTTTTTATTTGTTTACACAGGGACCTCTGTAAAGATATAGCAATGGGTATCTCAGAAAAGGAGTTATAGATATGCTCAGATAAGGAAAGAAAAGAAAGTAATAGAAAACAAGAATCTTCAAAATCTGAGCAGTAATATGATGGAGGAAGGTCATTGGTTAAATTAAAAGAAACTGCTTGGCTCTCATTGGTTAGGAGATAGGTGGGAGGAGTAAACAGAACAAAACGCTGGGAGGAAGAGGAAGTGAGGTCAGACTCGACAGCTCTCCGCTGGGGAGCAGACGCTTCAGAGCAGAGACGCCATGCCCAGCTCCCAGGCAGACGCACGTGATGAAGCTCCGACCCAGGATGGACTTAGGCTAGAATCTTCCCGGTAAGACTGGTGCTATACAGTTGATAAGAAATGGGCTAGTCCAGGTGCGAGAGTTAGCCTAGAAGAGGCTAGGTAGAAATGAGCCAAGCGGTGTTTAAATGAATACAGTGTCTGTGCGCCGCCGCGCTCCTTATTACTACAGTAATACTCTGTAAAACCTGTATTAAACATAAATTGATGGATACTTCCTGAGAAAAACAAAAATTTAAGGGTGTTTATCAACACTAAATGACAAAGGAAGCCCTTCAGGCTAAAACTACAGGGTTCCAAAATGCAGTAGAAAGGTGTACTAAAAATAAAGCAGCTTGTAATGGTAAATACACAATGAAATAAATGTTACAATATTGTTACAGTGTGTAATTCATTTCATCAGACAGAATTCAAAATACAAAAGAATAAGGAAGTATAAAATATGGTCATTGAAACAGTATAAATAAAAATAATTTGCAATATCAATAAAACACACAATAATCTGTAGCACTAAAAAATCAGACTATGGGGTTTGATCTGCAATTGGATTTAGGTTACCAGTTTAAAATATATAGTTAATATATATATATATATATATATATATATATATATATATATATGACTAAGGAGACTAAGCAAACACAAGGCACTAAAAATTCATACGTTACGAGTATATTAAGTTAAACAAGACAGAAAAATAGTTATTGCACATGGACCCTGAACAAATTCAGGCTTTATCACCCATACCATAAATGGACTATAACAAAATATACATGATGACTAAAAAGATAAATTAGTTCATCTTCTGTACCTGATATTACTATTTTGAATTGTTGTTTGATTAAAAGATTAAAATCAAGACTGAGGAGTTAGCTCAGCACTCATTTGCTGGTCTTGCATAGGACATGACATCAATCCCCAGCACCCAACTGCCCGCTAACAGTCTTCTGTAACTCAAGTCCCTGGAGATCCAAAGCCCTATGTTGATTTTGTGGATAATCAGCACACCCGTGGTGCACACATAAAAATCATGGCAAAGTAAATTCATAAATAACGTTGAAATGTACCAAAGAAAAACAATAAATAAAAATGGTAAATTTCAAATTTTTAGGCTGTGCCGCTAGAAAGCTCAGATCATGTTTTCCATAGCTGACAGGATTGGGAAATAAAGAGAAGGCAAGCATTCTAGGAATATGCCATCTATGTTGATCTATAAGAAATTAAAAAAGGTATTGGTTTTAAAGTTAAGGTAGAATACATCTGATGATTGTCTCCATTTGGAACAAATGAATTGAGTTGTGAGGTATTACTGTAACTCTCCTGATGTTTCACAGATGGCAAGGGCTAGATACTTACTTGAGTTTTATATTTTTATTTTATTAGAATTTTCAAACTTTTTCCCACCTTTATATAATGGGGAAGGATATAATGAAGTTAAAATTGAGTAGCAAGTCATAGTCTAGTTATAGTAACTTTGGAAATAGTTTTTCAGTCGTCTTACATCAACCCACTGGTTTGTCATATTTAGATAATATCTCTTTTAATTGGAAACAAAAGCATACATCTTAGATTATCTTTAGGGTCATTTATGTTTGCATCACCCACTGACACTATGGTATGAGAATCCCTGATCACCTTTAGAAAACATTGCTATTAGCTTAATGGAGCTAAAAGTCAGAAGAGTTGTAGTTGAAGCATCCAGTCCTAACCTGCTTCTCCTAAGAACTGTGTGGACTATTAAAAGGAGCATCTCATGGTAATAAAATGATTCTATTTCCTGAGTATTGTTCAAAGTTTTAATAACTTAAATGAATTAACCAGCTTTCAAAGGTCACTTTTCCAATAAATGGCAAATAAAAAAAGGTTAATAAAATGATTCACAGACATTTATTGTTACTTACAAGGGTTATTCTGTCTGACATCTATATGTGCATAATAATAGCCAAGCTTTAAAATCGTATAAAAATCTTTTTCCTTTTTCCCAGTCAGCAGAGCAAAGATTACGTCTAACTGTGGCATTTTCTCATATTTGAGAACAACCGCTCACATAAATGCACAACTGATATGGTTGAAAACGCTATGACTGCTCTTAGGTATTTTTCTGATTAGTTTTAACATAGACAGCAGAAAGAGTGTCAAAATTTCGGAGTGATTTTCATTTTGGTAGAGTGGGTTTAGCCTGTGATTCAGGGTGGGATATTAAAAATAGGAAACCACTTTGAAAGTAGAAAAAATTAAATGAATAGCAGCATGACTCTTACCAGTGATAGAACATAATACAAAAACTAAATACCCCATCTCCCCTTACCCCTGGAGCACTGGACTGAGCTCCCAAGGTCCCAATGAGGAGCAGAAGGATGGAGAACATGAGCAAAGAAGTCGGGACTACGAGGGGTGCACCCACCCACTGAGACAGTGGGGCTGATCTATTGGGCCAGCTGGACTGTGACTGAAAAAGCAGGGGATAAAACCGGACTCTCTGAACATGGCGAACAATGAGAGCTGATGAGACGCCAAGGACAATGGCACGGGGTTTTGATCCTATGCAATGTGCTGGCTTTGTGGGAGCCTAGCCAGTTTGGATGTTCACCTTCCTAGATATGGACGGAGGGGGGAGGACCTAGGACTTACCACAGGGCAGGGAACCCTGACTGCATTTGGACTGGAGAGGGAGGGGGAGAGGAGTGGGGGGAGGGGGAGAAGGGTGGGAGGAGGGGGAGGGAAATGGGAGGCTGGGAGGAGGAGGAAACTTGTTTTTTTTTTTCCTTTTTGCAATAAAAAAAAAACTTAATACCCAATTATAGATACAGAATATATATAATATATTATATATATTATAATATATATCACATGTTTAATTTTTTTCTCTTTCATATCATCAGGATATGTGCAGTAGGGATGACACCAGCTACACTAATTTTGATGTATGGAAATTTAGTAAAACCCTGGATTTTCAATTTAACTAAATTTTAAAATTATAATTTTTAAAATTACTATTTCTTTGGGAATTTGCAACAATGTGCTTCTTAAATAACATAGTTTTATTAGCTCATATTTGAAAAATGGGTCTAGAAAATGTTTTAGCATATTTATTTTAAAAGCAATAACAATAAGAAAATAAATCCTTTATCTTTTTAATTTCTTTCCTTAATTTATATACCAACAGAGTTCTCCCTCCCACTCTTCCCCCTGAACCTTCTCTCCTCCCCTGCATCTCACCCCTTATCCAGTCCACACTATGGATGTGGGCTTCCATGGGGAGTCGGCAAAGACTGGCACATTAAGTTGGAGAAGTATCAAGCCACTCCCCCCTGCGTTAAGGCTGAGCATGGCATATCACCACAGAGAATGGGCTCCAACAAGCTAGCTCATGCACCAGGAAAAGACCCTGGTCCTACTGCCAGTGGCCCCTCAGATAGTGGTGGAACACATCTTTAATCCCAGTACTCATGAGGCAGAGGCAGATGGATATGTGTGAGTTCAAGGCCAGCCTGGTCTACAGGAGATAGTTCCAGGACAGGCACCAAAACTATACAGAAAATCACTATCTCAAAAAATTATATATAAAAATTATTTCTTGCTATAGCTTTCCTCTCTCTCCCAAGCCTACATAAAAAAAAAAAATTCACTGCAACTTTTTTTTTTTAGAATTGCCTTTTTGTCCGAATTAATATTTTTTTGATCACTGCTTTAAACTCTTGGGTGGGCATGGCTGGGAGCAGAGATGCTGCTTTGGCTCCACCTTGCTTGACTTTTCACCATGGTGAAAGTAACAATGAGCATCATGCTTGCCCTCCTCCACACAGCTGCCATCAGGTAGCATGCACCTGGCGCCAACTCATTTTTGTCTGTATGAGCAAACGCTAAATCCAGCGCACAGCATGGGCTGATTAGCTTCTCTATACAGAGACCTACATGAGACTGCAGAAAACTGCCATGCTGCTGAGTTCATGGTAGTGGGTAGCCTGCTCCACTTTGCAGGCAGCTGTTGGAAGATGCTGGCCCAAGACTGTGAGACTGGGAAGACCCATGTGGCTACATTTCTCTGTGCTTAGAATCTTTTTAAAGCTTTTTTAGGTCTTATGTGGATCTATGCCCAATGTTGGGCAATATTTATAACTAGAGGTTTCTCTCCTGCCTACCAGTTCCTGAATAGCGAGGCTTAATATTAGTTACAAGCTGTATTCCCATTAGCTCAATTTTATTATTAAATAGCTCTTACAACTTATAGTAGCCCATTCCTATTATTATATAATTTATCATAAGGCCCATGGCCTGTTACCTCATATGTTGCTTCTATGGAGGCTGCTGGCATCTCCCCAACTCTACCATTGTTTTCCTGTATATGTTTGGGTTTCCTGCCTAGTTATATTCTTCCCTCCCATGAAACAAAGTATCTTCTTTATTAACCAATTGCAATAAAATATATCCACAGCATACAGATGGTCATACTACATCAATTAAGAGATATATTTGTTAAAGCAATATCCAGCAGTAGGGTTTTATTCTAGTTTTAATCACCACATCAGACACAGGAAATGGTTAAATTAATCAAACAAGACATGAATTCTCTCCCAATGAGAATGCCTAAAGTCGAATCAGGTGGTTACTAGCTATACTCAAAATGCAATTGAAATGATTGTACTTTTGGTACTGCTGGTCATTTTTGTGGTTTGTAGGCTTTACAGAAGTCTAGAAATAAAGTTTGCTTTTCTCTACTGGAAACTTAAAGGGCTCCATCAAATATCTGGGAAACTGTTCCTCAGAGCAGAGTGAAGGCTTTGACGTCAACTCCAGCTCAACTCAAAATCCTGTGACATAAGTGTATAGCATCCTCAGCATCAGACCCTAAGAGATAGGGAAATAGCCTCTACTTTTTCTAGGGTCTCTTATATTCTGTTGACCAACAAATCCAAGGGATATTTTCTATTCCTGCCTTTTAGATTTTGTTAGTCTATGAATTTGAAGAGAGTACTATCACCAAATTGGTAAACTTCAATTATATAAGTAAATTATAAGTATACATATGTAATCATATGTATACAGCAGAATATAGTCATACAACAAAATCATAGCAAGTTGTAATTTGGACAAACAACAACTTTGATGCTCAGGATAAAATGTTAAGATAAAACCACCTCCATAGGCCATGTGTTTGTTCAAAAATGACATTGATTCTTAGCCTTGGTCACAGCCTTCTTTCTGCTGGATCAGTTGGGTAAGTGCCATCCTTCTGACCTAGAAGAAAATGATTGTGTGGACATCTAGATTTATGAAGACTGCTGATGGAAAAGCATCTGCAGTAATTTGCTTGCTATAGTTCTAACTAAGGCCTTGTCTTTAGAAAATACGACAATCAACTCCATTTATCTCTCCAGTAGCTTCCTGAATTTGGCTATGGAATGTTCCAGGAGGTCACAGTGACATAAGCAGAGTCCATCTGGTTATTTTTCTTTTCTCTCTAAATAACCATAAAAGCAAAGGAAAGTCTAAAATCTGCTAATCATGCAGATACATTTCCCCATCAGAAATGCCTTTGGTTATTTACATGAGTAAATGTTGGCATGCATGCAAACAATTGAAATTCAGATCTTAGAACCCACATCTGTTAGATCACAACTACACAAGACAGAAGTTGAACACACCTTTACATAGTTAAGGTAATATTTTGTAATGCAAACCAAAGTAACGCATCTTTATATACTTAAAGTAATATGCCACAGCATTTCCCACTTTTTTGTTTAAATATAAAGGAAGTGTATTAACCTTAAAATAGTAAAACTATGAATAAACATAAGAAAAAACATATGAGAAGTTATCAAGCAAGAGTTACATTTACAATATTTAATCCATTTGTATTTGGCAAATTCAGAGAAATCATTCTATTATATATCCTATCTTGATGAGTCCAAAGTTTTATGTCTAACTTATGCTCTGTCATAAACTAAGAAAAACTATAGCTATACCTACCTAATTTTCATTGCTATCAAAGACTCCATAAAGATATATTATATGAGTAAACAGGAATTGCAGTGTAAGGCATTTCCATCATTTATTTCCTTATGTCTGCTGCCAAGATTTTTCAAGACGTTCTCCCCAATCAAATCTGATCTCCTTTACCCTTAAAAAATCCACAGCCTTTTCCGTAGAAATAAAGCATAACCTTTCTCCCCAAACAATACATTTTCTTACTTTCATTGTAAAGTTAAGATAACTGTAAAATATCTAGGTTGGTTTAATTTAGCAATCATTTTTACAATCCAATGTCTGTCAGCAGCTTTTATTCACTCATCAGCATTCAAAAAGTTCAAAGTAAGCACAAGACCAAAGGATGCAGATGACCTGCATATTTTTCATCTTTATGTAACTTTTTCCGTTATGTTTCTTTACTCTCTCTTAATGATGGGTCAGTTAAAACACAGATATTATAAGAAATCCTAATCAATTTTTTCATGATTACTAACTGTACTGAAATATCTAATAAAATGAAATTTATATATTTTAAGTCAAAAGTTATTTTCTTCTTTCATCAAAGATTCTTTCAAATAAATATCATCAAACATGAAGTGGATTGCACATATTCAAAATAATGAGTTCAGTGTCAGGTGACTCGGTTTTGGTGGCGGTAGCAAAAATTATCCAATACTCAACATATATAAGCAGTTGGGAGTCCAGCATCAAATATCATGGGAAGCAGCAGAAAAGTAGTGTCACCAATGCGTGATAGAATAGTACAGACTGCATAGTTAAAAGACAGATTAGAAATAAGAATTACATGCAATTAATTATTAATAATTAATAAAATTATTAAAATTAATTAATAAAAATTAATGGTGACAAATTAGAAACCATGGCATTTTCTAGTGTATGTTTGGTTGCTTGCCAACACAGAGTATCAGGTATTCAAGACTGACCTCCCACTCATGGTATACGTAGTGGTGAACTTTGAACTTCCATTTTTTTTTTTTGCTACCATTTCACAAGTGCTAGGCTCACTATGCACTACCACAATGTTGAATATTTCATCTACACATTTTAACATCAGTTTAAACATCTTGCCAAAGACCCAGTATAGCAAGTAATTTAAATAATTTAATTTATATTAAAATGGAGATAATCTCTAGTGTTTTCTAACATTTAAAAATATAATTATTTTAATACCTTTGGCTATTAGGTCTTTAAGACATCCACACTCAGTATAATTCAGGTATGTAGTTCTCTAGATGTATGTAATAAAAAGCATTTTACTTCTATCTCATCTGCATACTCCCCATCTTTACCCACACCATCACCCACCTATGATTTTCTGAGTGCTATATCTTACCAATTCCTTGAAAAGATAAACCTCCTTTCTCATTCCCATCTCATGGCCAAGTTCTGAGTATTACAGAATCACTGCCTGAGTAGAGACTTTTGATGCTAAATTCAGGCCACTCCACCATTCTTTTTGTTGATATCTATTTTTCATAGTTGTTCCTATAGTTATTATTATCATCATCATCAAATTATATGTTTCTGCTATTGAAAAACAGTGTACTTAGGATAGAACTAGATTTATGTACAAGTACTTTTGCCCCTAATTGTACTCTTGTGAAAACAGTATGGGAACATTGTCAGCAGTGTTATTTTGAATACAAAATATCAGCTCAATTGCTTTGAGAGGAAAATCACTGGTCATTATGTGTGTGTTTGTATCAAGCAGTTTTCTTTGGTACATTGACTAATAGAACTAATAACAACTATAACAATAGCAACTGTGTACAAGACAGCTCTAAAGAGAAAAAAGAAAGTGCAGTGTGGCCATTTACAAAGTTCTGTGTGCCAGCATTTACAATCATTTGAGGAAGAAAATGAAACCAGGAAAAGTTAGGTTCAGAGTGCTGAGTTAGAGTGTATTACAGAAGTAGAAAGTATACACTTAATATCTCAGCCCTATGATTTTTTTTTAAAATAATTTAACTGTTGTCACAAACTGTTCTATTTTGCAATTAAAAAACAAATATTGTCAGGAGCCAATTTCCTCCTAAAATCATTACAGGAACCATCATCCTGGGGAGTCTGCAGAGAACCCCACACCCCTAATTGTGTTAGGAATCGCTCTATTGACAAAGCCTACCCCACACCCAAATTGGCTGTTAATGAGAGCTATCTGTTAGCGGAACCCACCCCACATTCCAAACTATCTAGGGAGCTAGGTGTGTCAACTTCCAGGCCTACAGTGACCTGACTGAAGATAATCTCCTGCCTACATGAACAACTTGGACCATGTGACCAACGTGAACCACGCAGCAAGAGCCCAGGCCCCTGTGCCCATCCCCCAACTCTTTACCCTATAAAAGCTGAAACCCATCTCTAATAAACGGAGGCTCTGACAAACTTTGCATGGCCTTCTTCCTGTCTCCTAGCCCATATCTTACAGGTAGTGCCTCTCCGGGACCCTGGAATAACTGAACTGCCAGGTGGGCTACTAACCCTAGACTAAGTAGCCCGCCAAGGCAATCAACAAAATATTAGTGACATATTAAAACATACGGAAACACTAAACTTGTATGTTTTTAAATTTAATAAAGTAATGTTGTTAATGTATAAAGATATTTAGAATGATTATTGAAATTTAGAACTGCCAACTTCTGAATATAATGTTACTATTACAGAGTAGACAAAAATTACATATTTATATTTCAACCCAAATCTATTCTGAATACTGAAAAGAAGATCAATGATGAAAAATGATTTGAAATAAAATATTGAAAATTTTACTTGTTGTATTCGAATTAATATTCACAGCAAAAGGCAACATCATCAATACTTCTCATTAAAAGCAAGTGAGGAAACTCTTAAGCATACATAATGGGAAATATAGATTTTCTCTATATCTATTGGAAAATAACATCTTTCATATTTCTGTTTCACTATGCATCACTTGACCTCAATTTCATATTACTTTATAAAGATCATGTAAAACCAAATCCCATGCAATCTGAACAAGCCATAAGATCTTCTGCGGATTTTGGAGCTTGTCCTAAAATGATTCTGTTCCTATTAAAATGTGAATCTGTCTGTAAAGACAGTCAGACTTTTGCTATTTTCTGTGTATTCATCAATAGGATGCAAAATATTTATATGAGTTTCTGTTATTGGTTAATTTGAAGGTTTTATTTGCATTCTTATTAAATTTCTCTTTCCTCAGATTAACACATTTTAGTAAATTTTGAAAGTCAAATTGGCCAAAAAATGAGCTTTATACAATTTTTGAACATTCTAAACTCTTAGCTTAGGACTCTTATTTCTTGATGCTCTGACAACGTAACTGTAGTGATGAATATTGTAAGGACTTTTTTCTGTGTTTTTATGCAGGACTGAATACAGCAGATAGCAATGGCCTCTAATTTAACTGGAATATGGCTTTCTTATAATAAACTACCTAGCATCACTTCACTTACTTCCTATTGCTACCCTCAGGTTTGGCATTATATAGCTGAAACAGGAATAATGCCTCTGAAACCCAAAGATACACATCCAAAGGACCACATGCTGGTTGTTAATAGCTTATATTGATATATGCAAAAATGGACTTCATTCTTGTCTATAATACCATTTGACATATTCATATTTCTTTATCTTCCTGTCCATGTCACCTGCCATTCATTTATCTTCCACAATCTTTCTGTTTCTATCCTAATTACTCCCTTTAAAAAAAATCCACAGTACATATTATCAAAAATGTCTTTCTGAATCTGGGTAGTTTGTTTACCATAATAATCTCAATATGCACATACTTTCATGTAGAAATATAGTTATACTTAGAACTGAATGAACTCCATCATTCTTGTGTTTTTGTTTGTGTGTGGTGTGTATTGTATGTGAAGAAGAGAGAGTAAGATAAAGAGAAAAAGACAGAGAGAGGAAGAGAGATATTCCCTTGTTCCATTCATCTGTTGATTATGTCAGTTATTTTCATAATGGTCTTATTGGAAGAATATCAAGATAAATTTGGACAGAAAAGATGATTTTACTAGTTTTCCGTTTTCTGAACTATGTTTTTTTTTAACTCTAATGTTATATCAAAACACATTTTTACCACTGTCTTCAACACATCTAATTTATATGACAATATACTCATTAAAATTTCACCCCCAAATTAATACAGTCATTTTCTTATTATATTCGCTAACTTTAGAAAGCAGATTTCATATGAGGTATGCATTTTAGTTGAAATAGTTTGCAATTTGTAAGTTCATGGTATTTTGTGAGGTTTATAAAATCTTTTTTATTTTAACTCTTTAAAATTACTTCTTTCCATTGCTCTCAGCCTTTGGGCTAAGATCAAGTGCAAAATTACTTCTTTCCAAATCTATTACAGATTTTTAATGAAAATGAATATGCATGAAAGTGAATAGAGAAAAAAAGCCATTATTCTAAACCAGAATCAGAATGAGATGGGCATAGGAAAGACTAAATGAGGAAATCAGATATTCACATTCTTATCCTTTCATTAACATTTGAATTTCATTTATAATGGACCTTGTGCATTCTTCTTGGTTCGTTTGAATATCAAAAGAAGGTATGAAGGTCACTTCATATTTTGATGATAATCTCCAAGCACTTCAGTTTCGTGAGAAAGAAAATCAAACATATTTTTAATAGTTTTCTTTTAAATTGTGGTTTATGTTTATGTGTAGTGGGTATAAGCATATGAGTGCAAATGCCTTCTGAGGTCACAAGGTGTTCTTTCCCTGTAGCTGAAGGTGTAAATGATTGTGAGACACCAGAGGTCAAAGCTAGGAACTTAATTGGGGGTGCTCTGCAAGAAAAGAATATGCTCTTAATCACTGAGTCACTTTTCCATCTCACCATAAACATTTTCGTTATTTGAAGTTGTGAGTTCAATATTTCAAAGTTACTACAGAAAAACCCTGTTAATGATATTGCTTAAAATTAAGGATTCATTCTCCAATATAATGTTTACATTTCATAGAAACAATAACTAAACCATGGGATTTCTCTCTATTATTTATCATCTATATCCAATTAATGAATGACAACGTCTTGTTGTTAACCTTGGTGGCAAGTACCCTTACCCACTGAGACATTTCACTGGCTCAAATTTTACATTTTAAATATCTTTCTTATACATCCTTGACTGTCTATATTTACTACCCTTGAAGTAATTCAAAAATTAATACTGTTTATTTCTTGGTCTACTATGATTACCAGCTAACTGGTAATCAAATTTCCCTCTGGTTCCATTCTTATTCAATTCCAAAGTGAAATTAGAATCTTTAGTTGAAGAAGACATGACCTTGATCCAACCCTCATTTCACAACAAGTCTTCCTGAGTCTCTGTCATTCCAGCATTCCCAATTTCCGTCCTTCCAGACCTTATAGTGTTTAAGTTCTGTCATTCTCTTATATAAGACAGTTGCATTGTTTATACAATCTTCTCTGTCAAAAATGTTTTTTTTTTTTGTTGGTGTAGTTTTCTTTTCAAAGAATTAATATTTCAAATCACTAATAGTATCCTGGGCAGCAGTTTTAAATTCTATCATTTTTTTTTCTGATAATGCATGACCTTCATTGTCTATGCTCCGAATGAGCTCAAACATGTCCTTAATAATATCCTATTTTATAATATTCAGGTTATGAAGCATGGGCGTTTCTAATGTTTGCACATTATTGGATGCTCATAGAACAGCTGAAGTTTAAAACACCACTAAGCTAAGTGAAAGTGAATGGTGTCCTACTGTATGTACATTATGATTTAATACAACAGACACAAAATTTATTATTTATTGCAAACATCCACATCCACACAGAGACACTATACTAAATTACTGTATATTATACTTTAAATTTTTATTTTTTAAAATAATGACTTAGATACAAATAGAAGCAAATTTCAGAGAGATGCAACATCGTATGTGAATGAGAGAACTGTGTATTGAGTTAAAACTGCATGTCATCCTGGCAAAGGAATACCAGTGAGGACCTATAGAACATGGTCATTCAGAAGGGATATTACAAACAAATTGAATGGATAGTGTCAATCCATTCAGGATAATCGGGATTCATAATAAAATAATGGTTGATTATAATCAAATATTCAAAATTAAGTTTTTATAAATCAGTTCATAAATAAAGTTGAATAATTCCAAATACAGTCTTCAAATCCTGTAACAATCGATTTGTTAGCATTTTACAAAATATACTGTAGACAAAACAGAGAGAATATAATTATGTTGACATAACTTATGTGAAAAGTTATGCAGTTTCTTCCATTGTATAGGCAAAAAAAATGGAAGCAAATATTTGGGAGCTTTTTAGAAACTGAATAATATACATATGTTTACTGAAGGATTTTTGATGCTGTTTTCTCAATGTCTTACTCCGTCAAGATTTTGACATCCAAATTTGTTTGTTTATTATTGAACAATAGATAAGGCCACTCCATTTAACCCGTTATTTCAGAAATTCTTCTTAGAGCAGGGGCCTCCATGTGACAAATCATCAGCTAGTCATCACAGCTTTACTTTTTAATTGAAAATAGATTCTTCTTTCATGCAATACACCCCCACTGCAATTTCCCCTCCTATGACTCTTGCCAGCTCTCCCACCTCCCCAAGGTATACTGCACATCCGTTTCCTCTTCAGAAAAGAGCAGGTCTCCAAGAGACAGCAGTCATACAGAAAAAAAAATAAGACAAAATAAGATGAGAAAAAAAATCCTAATATTAAGGCTGGACAAAGCAACCCAATAATAGGAAAAGAGTCCTATGAATAGGTAGAGGAGTTAGAAATATAAACTGTTTCCACGGTTAGGATTCCCACAAAAATACCAAGCTAACAGCCACAAAGTATATGCAGAGGACCTACTGTAGGCACTTGAAGCTCCGTGTTTGCTGCCTCAGTCTCTGTGAGCCCAGTTGAGAACTGTTTAGTTGATTATGTGGACCAAATTTTGGAGCTCTCCATCTCCTCTGACTCCCACAATCTTTCCACTCCCTCTTTCCAATGGCAGGGTTCTGTGTATTCACTAATAAGTGGACATTAGCAGTTAACTAAAGGATTATCAATCTACAATACACATACTCAGAGAGGTTAGGTAAAATGGAAGGATCTATGGGGGTGGTATGGAACTACCTGGGAAGAAGAAATAAAATAAAATTTGCAGCAGGAATAGCACTGGCAGATATGGGAATAGGAAGAAGAGGGGGAGGCATGAATGGAGAGAGCGTTGGGAGAGACAGCTAGAATTGGGGAACGTTGGGGAGGGCATGTGGAAACCTAGTGCGATAACATTCTGAAATCAAAGAGAGTAACCCTAGAGAAGACTTCTAGGGAACGGGGATACAGACTTTGAACTGGATATCTTTTGTAGCCATGGAAAGTCTGCATTTGGTTGAGTTGGTGGCAGAGGGGTTCCTGTGGAGATCCTTGGACAAGGCAGGTAGATACTGGGACATAGGGCTACTCTCTGAAAACTGACAACAGGATATTGCTGTTTATTTAAAGTGGCAAGGTCAAGCTCGTTCCTGAATGGAGCCTTGACCCTGGCAATCCAGGTTTTGGGGGCTGGAAGATGTACTACAAGCTACAGAAAGAGAAGGGGAAACATGGACACCAAAACAACCACAAATCCTCCATCTACAATCTGCCCTGTCTTCACAATGTGCTGGTGCAATGGAGGAACAGAAAGTGTGGTAGTGTCCCATTAATATTTGGTTTAAATTGAAGCCCAAGCCATGCTATGAAAGGGAACCTACACCTTATATTGCCAGGATGGCCAGGAACCAGACACTGGCTAGCCTAGAAACCTGGGGTAAAACCAAACAGAACTGTTGCGGGATAATTCTCTTAAGCACTGTAAAGATTTGTCAGTCAAAATGGTTTAATAAGAGGCAGCTTGGCCAGTAGCAAAGCAGGAAGTGTAGGCATGGCAACCAGACAAAGAGAATTCTGGGAAGAAGAAAAGCAAATTCACAGTCACCAGCAAGACACAGAGGAGGCAAGATGAGAATGCCTCGCTGAAAAATGTTACCAAGCCATATTGCAAGCATATACAGGAATTATAGGTTAATTTAAGTTGTAAGAGCTAGTTAACAAGAGGTGTGAACAACTGAAAAATAAATCAATGAAATGAAATGATTCCCAATGAAGCATTTATACTCATAGACTATTATTATAGAATCATTATACTCATAGATTGGTCCCATGTCCAATCATCATCAGAGGGGCTGTCTCTGGCAGCAGATGGGAGGGGTGCAGATATCCACAGCCAGTAATTATGCAAAGAGAGAGTGTATATTGGTGGCATCATGTATTTAAATAAGAAATTAACCGTTCTTTTTTTCTCCATGTGTGATCTGTTGAACGATAAGAAAAACTGCACCCATAAAACTCACAAACAAGACAGTCTAAATGTGATCTGAACAAGAGCAACAAGAACAGACATGCCAAACTGGATGGCAAAAACCCACAGGACATCAGACATGCCTTCGGGCAACTAAAAAATGCTGAGAGTGGGAAAATAGGCTGTCATATTCCTACTGCTCGGGATTTATGTGTGAGTGGCACTGGTCACACTGAGGAGCAAATGCCTGGAAATATGCCTGTATATGCATACACATATATGTTACACATTATATACATATCATTATATACATACATAAATACATCAGATACATATACACACATGCATATACAAAGAGGCATACACATACATGTATGCACATAGCATCAATTCAAGTAAAAACAGGCTATGAATTTCAAAAGAACAAATGAGTAGTATATGAGAATGGGGGTGTTTGGGAAGTAAATGGAATGTAAATTGATGTTATAAATTCAAAAACAAAATAAATTTAATAATAATAACAAATTTAAAATAGCAATTCATGTCATTTAATCTTAATAAAAAGAGAGAAGAGTATTTGAAAAGTGTCTTAGAACTATAAGCTTCTTGCAGCTACCTAATGGAGGGTCCTATTTTTTTTCTCTAGTAAGGTGACAGAGTTCAAAGAATTGTCATTTGAACTTCCCTAGGTAATTTATTGTACCTGGTTTTACATGAGTTTGATCAGCTGTTTCAGATGATGGGTGAGGAGAGGGTAGAAAATGCAGTTTGCATTGTTATATTTGGTGAGACCATAGAGATTTGATATCATAATATTAAAATAAGCATTTCTTGAATGATAAAAGGCATTAAAAGAGATCTAATCCACATGGGAAGTAGAAAAAGACAAGATCTCCTGAATAAATTGGGAGCATGGGGACCTTGCAGGAAGGTTGAAAGGGAGGGGAGAGACAGAGAGGAGAGCAGAGAAAAATGTAAAGCTCAATAAAAATCAATAAAAAATTTAAAAAATGTATAGCAAAAACATGACACATTCATATTAATCTTCCCAGAGATATATTTGGAAATAGGTACAGACAGATATGATAGGAGTTATTCAATAACTAAAAAGAGTTGAGGGGACTTTACTATTTTGCTGATTTACCATAAATCAATAGTAAGAGAAGAAAATATACAAAGGATTAAAGCCAGTTATGAACTCTGATAATGTAATGACATGTTTCCTCATTCTTGTTCTCGTACTAAAACTGCCATGAAATATATACCTGAGAGGTTAGCCACTGAGCTTGAGAAGCAATACTTAAATACTTGAATACTTAAAGGATTAGAATTAGCATACTAATAATATTTGGCTATATTCTATATTCTGGTGACAATAGAAAGCAGAAAGTTCTCTAAGATTAATGACAATTTCACAACATTAAGGCTAGAGACATTGCTCAGTGGTTAGAGTGTGTTCTGTTCTGCAGAGTCCTGTTGCCAGTTCTAACAATGGATGACACACAACTATCTTCAACCCCTGATTAATGGAATTTAATGCCAGGCCCGGACATCTGGGGGTGCTAATTAAATAATCATTGCTTAAGTGTATTCTACTTTACAGTAGTATTTGCTTCTGTGATATTCCAAACGTAACATATTTTATATTTGTTAGCAATGTGATTTTTTTTCAAATTTATTTATCTTTGTTTATTTAAGATATTTTGCTTTTATTTATGGCATTTCTGTATACCATCTTATCTGTTTGTGCAGTGCATGAGTACAGTATCTATGGGAGCCAGAAGAGGGTATCAGCAATCCTAGAATGGTAATTACAGCAGTCTTGGAGCAGCCAAATGGATGCTGAGAGCAGAACGCTGATCCTCTGCAAGAGTCACAAGGTCTCATAAGTGTGGTTTTAACTTTTTAAACTCTATTTTATTTTTGACAGTTATCCGAAGGAATTGAGAAAACCTGAAATTTTTACATTTTTGCATTATTTGCCAAATAGACTATATAATAAACAGAAATTTCATAAGTTAGAACAGCATTATGATTTTAAAAATATTTTCATATAAAATAACTTTAGTCCCTCTGAATGAGTGCCCCTCATGTAGCTCCAATTTGGGCCAGTGACAGCTTCCAAAAAATAATGGAGCATCTCAAAGGACCCTAGACTATAGAGGTAATCTCCATTCTTTAATACACAGTTCTTCATTTTCAGACATTTATAGTGGTTTCCATATAGTGACTCTAGCATAATCTCAAATTCTAATGTATAAAACCCAAGCATGCAAACCAAGCAAACTCATTTTCACTCAGTGTGGTGAGAACTCCACAAGAGAGTGGACTTCTGCACAGAGAGCAAAAGATCATCTTTAATTTAAAGATAGAGTAATGAGTGGGGAGACTGGGCAACACAGTTTCCCTGAGTACTGTACTCTGAACTGCTCTACTGGTTTTCCACCACTCAATAGTAGTAAGCATTATATCAAATAATGTTTCTTTTCATTCTTAATTAATTAACTTATTTATCAATTAATTTATTTTATTAAAAATTTCTGCCTCCTCCCTGCCTCCCATTCTCTTCACCTTTCCCCTACTCCCCTTCCCCTCCCTCTCCAGTCCAAAGAGCAGTCAGGGTTCCCTGCCCTGTGGGAAGTCCAAGGTCCCCCCCCCCCATCCAGGTCTAGGAAGGTGAGTATCCAAACAAGCTAGGCTCCCACAAAGCCAGAACATGAACTAGCATCAAAACCCAGTGCCATTGTCCTTGGTTTCTCAGCAGTCCTCATTTTCCGCCATGTTCAGAGAGTCCAGTTTTATCCCATGCTTTTTCAGTCCCAGTCCAGCTGGCCTTGGTGAACTCCCAATAGATCAGCCCCACCGTCTCAGTGGGTGGGTGCACCCCTTGAGGTCCTGACATCCTTGGTCATGTTCTCCCTCCTTCTGCTCCTCATTTGGACCTTGGGAACTCAGCCCGGTGGTTTCCCTTTCCCAAATGAGGCTCACACAGCACATTATGATCTCACTGCAGAAATCTCTTTGTTCTCTTGATAAATATGATTTTTAAAAAATAAAAATAAAAATAAGATCACAGAATTGACCAAAATATAAATGCATACTTTAGTCCTTTATTCTTATATTGAGGAAAATAATTTTTAAACCAGTACCTGTGACCATTTGAATGGCAGAAAAAAAAGTTATTATCTAACTCACAGTTTAAAAGGAAGTGAAAAAAGACAGAAAGGGAAGGAATGAGGACATAGAGTTTGAATAATTTGAAGAAAAATTTCAGCTCAGGCAGGAACTTTTGGATATAAAAAGATAAATATCAAATAGAAGCTGTAGCAATACACACACACACAGGAAGCGAGAGAGAGACAGACAGACAGACAGACAGAGAGATTCATTAAGTGTAGTTCAAGCAAAAAATAAGTAAATAAAATGCTATGTTAAGTTTGGAGGTTTTATGGGATTCCCGTGTGAAAATATGTATCACTGCATATGTGTTTCTTGTGATTTTTCTTTGGCTATTTCTCTTGTTTGTTTGTTTTGTTGTATTCCTTTTGCTTGATTTTGATTTATGCTTACTTTATTATGGTCATTAGAAATAAATCTGGATGGGAGAGAAATTGGGAGGAAGTGGGAAGAGAAACCTTAATCAGAAAATATAACATAAAAAAGTCTATTTTCAATAAATGAAATAAGAAAGAAAATAAATATTTATTTTACTATAGAACTGTTACAAGGCCATAATATTTTAACCACAAAAGAATGAAGGAAAATAATAAAATAATATGGAGCCTGAGAGATGTGAGAGCCAGGGAGTTTACAATATGCTGTGGTAGAGAGCATTCAGCATAAATAATCAAGTGTGAAGGGAAAGAGCTATACATGTAGACAGTATATATTTCAAAATTAGAAAGCAAATAGAATAAAGAGCTTAAGTAATTGTGGCCTTTCCCTCATCTCTCAGAAGGAATTGCTGTGTTGGAGGGGAAAATGAAAAAGGATATTCAAGTGTTGTAATTTGTTTTGCTACTCAAATTTTTATATCTAAGTAAAATGAACTGTATTTTGTGTTCTCTCCCACTAAAGCACCATTAAAGTTAGGAAAATTAAACTTACCTCTTCAATCTTAGAAAAATCAAGAACTCTTGAATCCACTTACTGAACTTATTTCCTAAATCTGCAAATTTGCGTTTTAGAAATTTCTAAAATTGTCAACTATTACACTAATGCCAGGTTGAGATTTATTTGGGAATATGCGTATTTCTTTTCCTAAGAGTCATAATTCACTTTAATTGCAGTATGTTTAGATGTTTTGGAAGTGCGTGTTTTAAAATGTTTTCCAATTTCATCTGAAGCATGTTATTAGAAATATATGTAAATCTAGAATCACTTAGGAAAGATTTATCCACATAGTCAGCTGTGAGGCCTTGCTGATCAACCATTGCACTCTACCATGGCCTGGCAGCTCTACCCCAGCACCACAAAGTGGAAGACTCCCTCCCTACGAGAGATTTTCTTTTCTCTACCTGCCCTTATTTGGAGAAGGTCTCTATGCCTGAAGGCCTGTCCTTATCTGAAAGCTTTGCCTAAGTCTGAATGGTTGACTTATCTCTAGCAGCTTCATGAAGGGACCACACTTCCACATATGCATTCTGATGGAAATTCAACCCAACCCCTGGCATCCCTACACCCAAAGATTCTGAAATGTCCTCAAGGAAGCATCACCTCAATCCCCCTCCCCATCTCTCTCTCCCCAAACCCTGCCTGATCTCAGAAAGCCCACCATTGGCATCTCTTTCCCTGAAGATGCCTAGGACCACATCTACCTGATATTTAATACCTGGCCCATAAATCTGTTGCATGTGCTCTCGTTCTCTGCCGTCCTGAGTGCCATCCGAGAGTGCTCTGCTTTGCATTGCCCTGTTTATAAATCTGGATTTATTAATTCAGTTTGATTTGACTTATTGCATCAGTGGTAGAGGGACTCAGTAACCAGAGAATCTAATCCTTATCAATATGAAAAGTAAGACTTGTACTTGGAGCCTTATGATAGGAGTATGCTATTTAATTCAAATTTGGTGATGCCCCAGCTGGCTCCAATTTCTAATACAGAAATAAAGTGTATTGGGGAGGCTGCTTGTTTGTTTACTGGCTGCTCAGCCCCGATATAATCAAACAGAAACTGTATTAATTAAATCACTGCTTGGTCTATTAGCTCTAGCTTCTTATTGGGCTAATCTTACATATTAATTTAACCCATATCTATATTAATCTGTGTATCACCACATGGCTGTGGCTTACCCAGTAAAGTTCAAGCATCTGTCTCCAGTGGGACTACGTGAGTTCTCAGTAACTCCTCCTTTTTTCTCCCAACATTCAGTTTAGTTTTCCCCGTGCCTACCTCTATTCCTTGTGCAGGCCCAAGACAGTTTCTTTATTAACCAATGATATTCACAGCATACAGAGTGGAATACCACATCAAAATGTCTTCTAGGAATGGACATGGAGGAGGGGCAGATGGGGGAGGGAGTAGATGGGAAATGAAGTAATGAGAGGAGAGGAGGGAGGGGGAAACTGTTTGGTGTGTAAAATACATGAATATATATATATATATATATATATATATATATATATATATATATATATATATGAAAAAATAAACAGGCTTCAAGACATTTGCGAGGACCTTGGCTTCCAGACATTGTGGCTTTTGTTGCCATTGTAATTCTCTGCTGCTATTTACTTGCCTAAAATAGGTCTACATTTACTCTGTCTTTTTTTTATGGCACATAGTGTAGCATTTTCTAAACATGTATAAAAATCCAGGACACATTTTCATAAGATCCTTGTCTGTATCTTGTACAATATCCAAGATCTTTATAAGAAATCATGTTTTCAAAATTTATGCATTTTATGTGCAGCATGAAGATAGAAAATTCCATGAAGCAGGCTGGAGGGGCATGCTGAGTATGATGGGTATGATGTATATATGGAAAAGGTTATAACTAAAACACATTTTGTTCACAACATCATAGTAATATCTAACACTATATATTAATTACAATCCTGTATAGTTTTCTAGTTTTATTATCAGTGAAGAAAATAATCAAGCAGTTACTATGTACCCTTTGTCTTGGTTTTCCTCAGAACTACAAGGTCAGACAAATTAAGAGTCTCATCTTTTTTGCCTGCTCTTCCATGGCATGTACGTGATCTTGACCGTGCACTCAGATTCCTATAGAATCATCTCAGAGACTATAAAAGAAACATTAAGGTCTATAGGAACAATTCAGAAGCTGTAAAATCCCCTGTGCTTAAGATTGCCTTTTAAACTTCTCAGTACATTCTTGTTGACTGCATCAAAGCTAAGCCACTCCCTTAACTGGTTGGAATGTTACTGGTAGGCTGTCTTGTTAATGTGCAGGTGAGACATTCACCTTGAGATCAGAATTTCCCAATCTCTTTAGTGTCTAAAGTGAGCTCTGAATAAAATCTTTTTGGTTCAACTTACCACAAATATATATTTCCCGAAATGTGTAGAAATGCACATAATATAATGACATGAATGATATGTCTAATGGAGTTCAAAGAAGGTTCATTTTTCCTTCTATCTTGATCGCTATCTAATATTGCTTCTATTTAATATTGCTAGATTTTATTCTTGCCACAACAAAAAGATGTCAATGATCCCAAATAAAATAAAACTAGACCCCACTTTCTTATTAAATTTTTTTTCTATTGGAGTGACAATTGCTACAATCATATGCTCTATGACTTAATTTCTGGACTTCTATTGTAATTACAGCTAGTTGTTTTGACAATATTTGGCCATTTGGTGTATGTAACAGGCATCTATTAAAGTTCATACTCCAGCACCCAGAAGTAATGGGTTCATTTGTGTATGCCCAGGCATCAAGATTGAGGGTTTAACCTCAAAGAATAGCAAATACAAAGCCCTGTATTTGGTCTCTTGGATAAAAAATAAAATAACAAATGAACCCTTCTAAAATTAGAGAGAGGATACTTAATAGATTGCATCGCTTTTGCAGAAGACCCAAAACTGGTTTGCAGAATCTGTCTTAAGTGGCCCACAACTTCCTGAAATTCCAGCCCCAGGAGAATCACCACACTGCACTCTGCTAGTCTACATGTTCATGTGGTCACAGACAGGAACGCTCAAATACAATTAAAAACAAATCTTCAAAAACCCTCAAAATCCAGCACAATTTATTTCTTGAGACTTTATAAGATGGCTTTCCTTATTTCATATGTATAAAACAATAAATAATTTCCATTAAAAGGCATTGATGCAATCATTGAGCATTTAACTTAACAAAATAATACATGTTCTATTTACATGATATTATTAAAATTCTTACAACTATACTTAGATTTGTGGGAGTAAAAGCATTGTGGTCTTATTATGAAATGAGCAGCGTGTTGAACAGGTTTCCCATGGTTTTCTCTTAAACTTCTGGGAATTTTTAAAGGTCAGCAACCAGCTGGCTTGTCATTTGATACACAGGTGACTTGAAATAAATCAACACCAGGATTGGAAAATATTTTTAAATTAGAATTGTGCAGTGGAAATCCAACAGAGAAGCCTTTATGTCTTTAGGTCCCTGAAAATACAAGGGGAGGTAAATGTTTTGAAAAATATCTGTAGGGTGCTCACAGGTAATACACTGCAAAAATATAATTTGTAAAAATATGACACAAAGGATTTATGTAGCATTCATAATGTAGCTCTTTATCTTATGAGCAATTACCCATTGCCTAAGGCATTGCTGTAAAAAGCCTAAGTCCATATAATGGGGCCCCTGTTGAGCTGTTTGAGAAGAGAATTCTCCTAGCACCATGAAATAAAGGAACAAAGCCCTTTCTACTCAGAACCCGAAAAATATCTAACTTGCTAGATTAGTTTGGACTCTTTTCCTCGGCCTGTCACTGTGGGTGTGAAGATTTGAAAAGACCTCTAGTTCACTGCTTTAAGAATATATAACCACGTCAAGGTTAAGGGTGATAGAAACAGATCTCCTTCAATTGAAAAGAGGAAAGATATACTGAAATCATCATATTGTAATAAATGCAAGTGTAACAGAACTGAACTATTTAATAAAGTACTGGAATGAGAGGTTTCTCAATTAAAAATTAAAAATAATATTCTTTATTTAATTCTCTCACCATGGTGTGTGTGTGTGTGTGTGTGTGTGTGTGTAAGAGAGAGAGAGAGAGAAAGAGAGAGAGAGAGAGAGAGAGAGAGAGAAAGAGAGAGAGAGAGAGAGAGTGTATAGGTGCTTATGGAGGCTACAGTAGGGTGTCAGATCCTGTGGGATTGGAATTCTGGTGATTGTGAACCACATGATAGGGATGCTGTGTTCTGAAGTGGTTATCTGAAAGAACAGCTAGTGCTTTTAACGGTGGAGCCATTTCTCCCTTCCTAAAATATGATTGTTTTAAAGTTACACATGTTGTCAAATACTGTAAGATTCATTTCAATATCCAAGTTGTTTACGTTTCAAACAAAACACTTTTTTAATGTTAGGAAGTTATAAATAATTATTTTATTTCTATTTCTATTCTTTCCTTATACAATTCACATCACATAGCTAGGCAAATACTAGAACCCACAGCACCTCAAGACATAAGCGATTCCCTTGATGATCTGAATTGACAGAAACCATCTCAACAATTGTAATTGTTGTGGTTCTTCGGGCAAAGAAAGTTCAATAATCCTATAGAGCACATAATATAAAGGCATTAAAAAACGAATAGTATGTTTTTCCCTATTCAAATATTCAGAACACATGAGAGACAGCTTCTGTCTGTCACAATTAAGCTTTGTTCAGTCACTCAATTTACTTAAACATGGTCTTTATCCAATTGTTGCCTTTCAAAAAATTTTCAAGTACATGCATTTTCCATAATGTCCTTGGTTTTTGAAGTACAATATTTCATAATTTTATCTGCATAAGGTTTATAAAATGGTTAATATTATTTGGAAACAGACTGTTGTTATAATTAATGTTATGCAAGTTTTTAATTTTAATATTTATTGTTAATATTTTAACGATAAATATTTTCATTTGTATATAGATTTCTGATAGTGAAATCTTTCTGATGGAACTTTTTCATTACATAGTAAGTACAGATACAAAAAAAAACCCTGCCTCTTATTTGCAAATACTTCTGTGACAACTACATCCGTACTTGAAGAAATATTAATAGTGGCTGTCTTTTAGGAGAAACAGGAAAATCCCTTCTCTCCTCCAGGATTTTATCTTACTCATTTGCAGCTAAAAGACGTTGACATTTTTATTAATAGTTTAATGAACAAAATTCAATTGTATTATATGAAGTATATACATACATGATAAGAAATAACAAACACTAAGTAGTAATCATTTGACAATAACAAAACCTCAGCAAGCTCAATTGTCTAGTCAATATTATGCAAAGAATGTTATTTCATTCAGCAAGGAAGGTGGCAATATACACACTTTAACTTGCCTTCTTGCTTTATAGTTCTCTAAGTGATTCCATCGTTTGACTTTATTTTCTTGATTATATTATGAAATGTTAATGGAATGTCTTACTGTTTGGAGAACATTAAGCATTATATATTAGCAAAATTTATAAGAAAATCAAGATACATTTATATTAAATGATACTGTAGTTTGGATTTACAATTGATTAAATAAATGGCCTCCTTTTTGTTTGCTTTTGTTTGTTGTTGTTGTTTTCTTCTTAGTATGGGAAGTAATAAATATGCAGTTTTCAGAACAGTAAATTCTCCAAAGCAAGCATTTATCCTGAAATAAAATGTGGGATATAAATATTTCAAATGCTTATTTACTTAAGTAATAAAAAATATTTTTATTCAATAAATATGAAAAAAATAATCTAACTTACTAGGACTCACTTAGAAAATTTGAATTTCAAATAGATAAACCCATGTTTGATTCTTTCCGTTTGCCTATGGTTCCTTCTCTCCCTACAATATCCAGAGTTTAAGTTCAGATTGATGTATTACCTGAATAATTTCTTTCTTTGGCCCACTGATTCTGCTTTCAAATCTTCTTCGCCCCACATTCCACATTTAATTGCTTTAACTTTCCTTGATATTTATTTCCTCTTTACTACTCATTTGTATTTACCACATAGTGAATAAAAATAAGGAAAAACAAATTCAGAATCAATAGAGTCCAGGCTTTACATCACCCAGGGCCAGTTCAAACTGAAAATCCAGGGCCCTGTGGTCTAAGCCCATTGATATTTCCATTTGACAACATGGAATTAATAACATGCCTTCTGTGTACTTTTCCCCCTGTGGAGTTCCAAACAAAAGTACCATAAAGTTAGGCTGCTGAGAAATCAGTGTTGGGCATACACAGTGGAACACATCACATGTGGCTTATGTGGATTAGATATTTTCTATAAATGTACTCCTTTTGAAAGCTTGAAAATCAAACTTTTAATTTTCACATTTCAATATTTTTTGCTAACAGTAAAATTCACGTTCATTGATAAAGATATTCTTAAGAAACTTTTTAACATGACAACAATGTAGCAGTATGTCTGTGTCTTCTTTGGAAAACAAAGCTGGAGAATAGCATAACTGACTCTCCTTGTGGCAGGAACCTGGAGAACCTGACCCATTTAGTAAGAACCTGCGGACAGTTTGCTACAGACTTCTGGGCATGCCTCCAGGAGCTTATGTGCTACATGGTCTCCTTGCTTTCACCATGCTAGTCATACTGATGATCTGAGTGAGTCACAATAGGTCATAAAGTTTATATTACATAACTGTATAATTGTTCTCAGAAGAATGATTGTCTACAAGGGTCTTGGAGAAATGCTAATAAATAGATAATATCAGAAGTTAATGCAAACAATCTTGGAACAGGGAATGAATCAGAATCATAGAATGCCAGAGCAGCTTCATTTCTACTAACTCTGACAATGCACCAAGAAGTTAAGGGAGAAGGACATGAGAACAAGGGATAAACAGTGTCAGCTATTAAGAGCTAGTTTCCAAATTATGTTGCTTATAGGATAAAAGGAAAAAGAGAAACCTGATATATACCTAGAAGAGATGGAGTAGTCCTGAATGGAGAATAGATTGATCCAGCTTTGACTGGTGAGTTGATTGGAAGATCCCAGACACTACCAGATGTAAATGTTAATCACTAGAGACCAAAATGTCTCTCAATCTGCATTGAGGGATGCCAACAGGCAGACTGTTCTACTTGTAGGTAGACCTGGTTAGAAAACTTCCTTTGTAGCTCGCAAGAATGCTTACACTTCTAACAGTAGAGATATAGAACCGAAAGGTAATGGCTACTGGTGGGAAAGTTGGGGGAAGGAAAAGGAAGAAAAGGAAGGAACAAATTGGTAAATATTGTAATCATTTTTAGAAACTCTAGGAAGTAAAACCTCATGGTAAAACAGTTCATGCTTACCACTGAAACAGTATAAACAAAAACAGCCCTGGCTATCCGCAGCCACATGTTTAAATAACAGGTGGTCACAGTTTCTTCCTTTCACTGACTTCACACATCCCTCCTAGTTTATCAAGCCCACCTGGAGCAAGATTCCTAGCAACAAAGCTATTGATACAGAGCATGATTTCAAACTATTTATTAGCATTACAAGATGTCTCATAGATACCTATGTTTCTCTACCTCAAATGTGGATTTGTGCTAATATTTGTGTTATTAAATGCACAAAATTAAAAAACTATTTTTTTACATTTCCAGTTAGTCTAACATTGGTAGCCAGTTCTTAACTTCTCAAGTTATATATTTCATCTCCCAGAGAATACCTCAAATCCAACCAGAAACTCATTGGTCAACTGCAAAACAGTAATTTCACTATTATAAAAGTGGGACCACCTGTCTGGCAGATCAGTATCCAAGTTCCAAGGGAAAATGTTGACGCCTCCTTCATTGGCGCTCTTTCACCCTGAGTGGGCTGTACAAAAACTTCTAGCACTATGAAGAAGGGTCAGTAGGATGTAAGCCTCAACTTGTTGTAGCTTAATTCATCTGAAAACTGTATCTACAGTGTGTGAATTTTTTCGGGAAAATGTCCCTCTATCTGCTGTATGACCAGGAACAATGACATCACTTTCTGGGACTTTTCTTTTCATAAACTGCAATTTGTTTTAACACATATAAAAACATAATAAAAAATTCTTATGATTTGATTTCGTATGTCGATGCTTACTGTTTTTTTTTCTATTTTAAAGGTTTGGTGTTTTCAATAAGCTTTCTTTGAGGAAATTATTTGCTATCATTAAGAAGATTAGACAAAGAGAATTAGCCATGTGCGCTAAGTTAGTTTTTGCTGTCTATGAAATTCAAAGTTAAATATATACACACCTCAGACAGAGAACACTTTCAAGGCTTATGTCTGAATTCAAATGATAATTGAATTTCATGGGCTTTAACTTTTTCTTGGATGATGAATATTTCATATTCAGAATAATAATTATAAAGTAAATGAAATAATTACCTAAGCTAAGCACAAATTGATTTAATTCCCTTTTGGCTTAAATGAACATGCCAGTACACACATAAGCCTTTATAAAGAGAAAATTGCTTTGAAAAAAGGAAAATTTAAAAATAGAATGTTATTATAATTCAAAACAAGAAAATTATCAAAATGATTTTGAAAATGATTAACTCATTTTGTGATGTTCTTAATTTGTGGTTATACAATAAATAGATTTTTAAGATTAAAAATTACACCAAGAGAGTTTAGAGGCTTTTCATGCTGAATTTTTTTAAGTAGACCATGATTAGAAAAAAACAATTAAAACATTTCACTACCTTCTAAATTTTGTTTGTTTTCTTAAACCATCCCCACACAAAAACACACATCACTATTTTAAAGAGTAACCCTTAGATCTCTCCCCTTGCTCAAAAGCCCAGACTATCTGTCCTATGTCAACTGAACTACAGAGTTCTAACAATGTACAGAGAAGATTAGTTTGTGTTCACCCCCTTCCTAATCTGTTTCTTTTCGACTGCTCTTTGTTTTTATGCATGTGAAGTCAAAGGGTCACTGCTTTGTTACAAACCCTCAGTGAAGAGTCAGCTCTCAACAAACAGCTTGTTTTGCTACAAGCACTTGACATTTGTCTCTCTAAATACTAAATGAGTAGGCATCGCTTTAATGTATCAAAGAAGAAAAGAGTTTGATTGATTCACATTGCACTGGGATTGTGGTTTAGTATTGGAATACTGTAACTCTGCAAGTAAAGTAGATGTCTCAACAGGTACAATCCTAACAAAGGATTCAGAGCATTTTGAGTTCAGATCCAAGTACCCATGGAAAAGGCAACTGCTTGTAGATTATTAGTCAACCAGTCTTAACATAAAGTGAAGTGCTAGTTCAGGGAAAGACCCTTTATGAAAACTTAGAGAAAGAGAGGGTGAGAAGATTGTTAAGAGTCAAAGGATCAGAGAATTTAGAGAATTTTCTGTAAGACTGTGTCTCCAACTAACATCAGAACTTTCACCCCTAAAATCTCAGAAACAGTACTGCCCAAATGTGTGCTGAATCAGGATCACACCAATGAAAATTATAAAGTTTTGGGTGGGGAGGGAATCACCTCAACCTTATTCAAATAACTAGCAACTAAGAGATGAGTGGAGGAGAGGTGATCATTCCCAGAAAAGACCACAGATTCCTTCTTCATTGAAAAAGTCCAGTCAGCCATGAAAACGTGTATACAGTAACATAAGAGTGAGCAGGTCATATTTAGAATATATATATATGTATATGCATATATTATGACATTAACAATGAGTGTAACAAGAGTCCATGAATTTGAGTAGAGAGTATACATGAAGGATTGCAGAGAGGAAAGGAAAGGGAATAATATTGTAATTGTAATTGCAAAGCATCATCAAAAACAAAAATAGTATTTTCTAAATAAATAAATAATGTGGAAGATGATCAAATGTAAACCTCCAACATCAACACATATGTGCATAGATGTGGAGACCTACATATGCCTTTAATATCAGCACTCAAGAGATAGTAGGAGGTGGAACTCCAACCTGTTCTACAAGAGATAGTTTCAGTAGAGCAAGACGATAACACAGAGAAACTCTGTCTCAGAAACAAACAAAAACACAAACAAACAAAAATCCAAAGAATGCGGAGAACGTGAAATAACCAGAATGCAATCTAGTTCTGGATACAAATCAACCACATGTGCATCCTGTAATTTCTTTTCTACCAAAGTCAACTGTTTCAGCCTCAGCTGATAATTGTCTTGGAATGTTTAAGTCCTTTATCCCCTTGTAAGGTTTGAAATAAATTACTTGGTTTTTGAATTGTCAATCAAATTGCGGGCAGTAGCCAGATAATATCTCCAAGAAATTTTGGAAAACCATTAAGAGTTCATACTTGACATCTACTGATTTGTACTTTCTGTGACTGAATATAAGTCTGTCTTATATACTAAGTGCAGCATGAATTCTAATTGGTCTTAATAAATAAATAAAACCTAGTGTCAGATATTAGGGGCTGAAGGCTGAAGGATTGGAGAATCAGTATGGCCAGTCGCCAGAGAGACCTTTTACCTTACTAATGCTCAGATCAAAAAGACAAATCTGTCCTGAGAGTGTCTCCTCAGAATGCATCCTCAGACTTCAATGAGCTCCTCTCTCCTCCGCCTTTATTCCTCTCTGCACCCAGCCATATCACTTCTGACTTCATGCCCATAGTACTGGGATTAAAGGCATGGGAATCCAAGTTCTGGGGTTGCCTTTGTGTAAACTCTGTTTCTCTTTTAGACAGGATTGATTTCATTTAGCCCAGAATGGCGTTGAACTAACAGGGTTAGTTCAACTAACTAACTGTTTAACAAGAACTAACTCACTGTCTGCCTCTGTCTCCTGAGTTCTGGGATTAAAGGTGTCTGCCAACACCGCCTAACCTCTATTGATTTAGCTCTGCATGCTGATCTTCAGGCAAGCTTTGTTTGATAAAATACAAACAAAATACCACTACAACTAGGTAACTAATATAATCACCTTCCTGTATTTTTTTCAGGAACAATTTGTAACCCCCAAAAGGCAGCTTTTTCCCCCTCTTCAAATGTTTTTTTTTTCCCCCAAGGTATCTGCATCTGATTCGGTCAATAACATATCAAAATAACAGTAAATTATAGAGTGGTAGAACTGTCTATTGGAAAAAACATTAGCATAAGGAGAGGCTATTTAACCTCTTTGGGGGAAGAAATTTCCACTGTTACTTTTAACAGGCTCGGAATTTTTATGAGTAAATCAGTTTGCACTGAGAAGGCATTTTTTCCATCTATCCTGTTATTGCAAAACTATAGTTAAAAAGCAGTCTCTTGTGAGTTCAAGACCAGCCTGGTCTACAGAGCTAGTTCCAGGACAGGCCCCAAAGCCACAAAAAAACCCTGTCTCGAAAAACCAAAAAAAAAAAAAAAAAAAAAAAACAAAAAAAAAACAGTCTCTTAAATCAATCACTATAGGTATTAGAAGAATCAAGCGAATTCCAGGCTGTAAGAGTCCATTGTCTGAATTACCTTTATTATGGCTCTTAAATCTGTTAACGTTCATTTCCAGATTTCTTTTCAATGACAAATATAGGAGAATTCCAATGACTGGCTGATTCTTTAATATGTTGAACATTTAGCTGCTCGTGTACTAGTTATTCCAATGTCTGTAATTTTTCTGATGTCAAAGGAAACTGTTCCACCCAGACAGGTTTGTCCGTTAACTATTTTAAAGTTAGGGTTTTATTTTTTTATTGATTTTTACTGAGCTCTACATTTTTCTCTGCTCCCCTCTCTGTCTCTTCCCTTCCCTTCAACCCATACTTTTGGAAGACAAACAGCTGTTGGTCCCCTGCTTATGTGCAACCTGAACAGTCTGTGACCATTCTTGACAATATCTTTTAATATTTCTCTCAGTCGCACTCTTTATTTTCACAATTTATTTTGAGATTAGAGGAATGTTAATCTGTGTTTTCCACTGCCTCAACAAATCACGTTCCCATTATTTTATTGCTATGGTGGTCACATATGGTATTAATTTTTCTATTTGCCTTTCTGGTATTATGCATTTGCTTTATTTCACACTTTGATATCCCTGAGACAAATTTCCAAATGCAAGAAGTTTAACATTTACCTTCTAAAGAGACCAAGCTGAATGCCAAGATATTGGTGAAATTATTATCACCTGTGTCTAACAAGTCCTCAATGTCAATTCCATTTGCATGTAATTTTAGATTTGGTATCTGATCACTTATAGCAGTTTGCCAAATTGCTTGTCTTCTGATCTCTCCTTAACTTTTTATTTTATCTTGTAAATTCTGTCTTTCCTCATTTTCAGTACGTTTTTTACAACAGGCATTAATTCTTTTAATTGCTCTTTGGGTGAGTTTCCCTAATTCTTACAGGGAATAATTGAGTTAAATTTACACTGGGGCCTGTGGGAAGCCCCTCAGAGCATTTTCAATGATAAATATTTACTTTGCCTGTCTCTTGCTGATCTGCACTCATTGGTCCAATGGGCCCTCTGCTTCACCTTTTGCATACTCCAGAAGACTGGGACCTTTTGTTTGGATTATCTCTAGAAAAAAACATAAATAAACATTGTTCCTAGGAATATCTTGCCTACAATATGTTTTCAAAGGATCTTCTTTACTGCAATTAAAACATTTGATATATTTGTTTTTTTCTTAAAATTTCTAGAAATTGCTTCTCCTATCAAAGCAACATCATAAGTGTGACTTCCAATATCAGCTTAATTCTAGAACCATTCATCTATGAGTGCTGATCTTGCTTTAAAATTCTAATCATTCGTTTGGATTCCAAAGCTCATATAAGTGCACAGAGACTAAAGCAGAAGATACAGGGCCTATATAGATCTGCACCAGGTCTTTTGTAAATAAACTATAAATGTGTTAATGAGTGGGCCTGGGAATCTTCTGCCATTTCTTGGAGCTCCTCTATTTTTATGTTGTCTTACCTTACTCAACTTCAATATTATGGTTTTTGTTATATCTCACATTTTATTTTAATCTGTTATGTTATTTCTTAGTAACTTATTCTTTTTGAGTGAGGGACAGAAAGGGACTAGTCTCAGATGGGAAAGGAGGTGTGTGTATGAGAGAACTGGGAAGAGTACAGGAAGGTGAAACTATATTCAGATTATAGTGAATATTCAGATTATATTGAATGAGAAAAAAATACTAAGATGAGGAAAGAAGAAAATATGATTTGGCAGAAAATGGTTTATCTAAACATCAAGCTTTAAATAATAGCAATAAAATAAAATTGAATCATGTTTTGCATGTTTTATAGTGATGTAGAGGATAGACTGAATTTATATAATGAATGTATTTTACTTAACTCTGACTTCTTAATAAGTCATTGTAAAGCAAATATTAAATATACAAGTACTTAACATATTGGATTGTAAAACCTGCCCACTCTGACTTATTTTAACCTGCTTCATTTGACATATGTACTTAAACAACTCGTTCATTCTTTGCCTTTACATTATTCTCACGGCTATATTGGTTCTATTAATGTCTCAACTACTCTTAAAATAATGATTTAAGACCTGAAAAATTTTAACCTCCATTCTAAATCTTTCCTAATATTGTAATACATTTAATAAACATTGTAATTAGACATCATTATGTTTATGTGTTGGCTTGTGTAGTCTGTTATTTGAAAATACACATTTCTGAAATAAATTCTCAGGCTCAGTTAATGTTCCTTATCCAAAATACACACTGTCAGCAGAATGAAGCATGGTCCTGGTACTTTCTGAACCTTCAAGTCTTAAAAAAGATAGAAAATTTTGATTGAAGTTCCAGAAAGTGGCCTCTTGGGCTCACTTAAATGTTGTAACATATTATTGTAAATCATTTTATGTTTTCTAGTAGTGCGCTAAGAGAAAAGATGGGAACTTACAATCATCTCAGAGATGGAAAAACAGATCCCAATATTTAGGGATGGAACTGGTGAATCTATTTATGAAGCCAATTCCCTGGAGCATTGCCAAGATCTTTAGTGAGACCCTGGATCATAAAGAGCATCACCTACAAGACAAAAGGCAGATATGTACGAAGAGGAAATGTATTGGAATAGATGCAAGCAAAAAAAAAAAAAAAAAGAAAGAAAAAAGAAAAAGAAAAAAACAATCTAGGTTTCAAACTAAGTTTAGTAAGTACTATTAAGATTTCCCATTTCATTTGCATGCAAATTTCAAGATGTCATTGTTTTCTATCACTGAGTAGTATTCCATTGTGTAAACGTACCATATTTTCTTTATTCATTCTTCAATTGAGGGGTATCTAGATTGTTTCCAGGGTTGGGCTATTACAAATAATGCTGCTATGAACATAGTTGAATAAATGCCTTTGTAGTATGATTGAGAGTCTTTTGGGTGTATGCCCAGGAGTGGTATTGCTGGATCCTGAGGTAGGTTGATTGCCAATTTTCTGAGAAACTGCCTAATTTCCAGAGTTTTGGTACAAGTTTACATTCCTACCAGCAATTGAGGAGTGTTACCCTTACTCCACATGCTCTCTAGCGTAAGCTATCATTGCCTTTTTTGATCTTAGCCCTTTTGACTGGTGTAAGATAGTATCTCAAAGGTTTTTTTTTTTTTTTTGACTTGAATTTTCCTGGTGGCTAATGATGTTGAACATTTCCTTAAGTATCTTTCAGCCATTTGAGATTCTTCTTTTGAGAATTGTCTGTTCAGATCTGTACCCCATTTTTAATTGGATTATTTGGAATTTTGATGTCTAGTATCTTGAGCTCTTTATATATTTTGGAGATCAGTCTTCTGATGTGGGGTTGGTGAAGATATTTTTGTGTTCAGTAGCTACCTTTTTGTCTTATTGGCTGTGTCCTTTGCTTTACAGAGCTTCCCAGTTTCTGGAGGTCCCATTTATTTATTTTTGCTCTCAGTTTCTGTGCTACTGGTGTTAGTAAGTGGTCTCCTGTGCCCATGCATTTAAGGTTACTTCCTACCAGTAGAAGGGTGGAAGGAGTAAGTATATGAACAAAGGCGTCAATACCTGAGTGAATGGGAGCTCATCAATTCTGGCCAAATAGGATAAAAACCAGTATATGGCCAAGTTAGACCCTCTGAATGTGGGTGCCAGTGGTGTGATTGGGACAGACTGCAGGGCCACTTGCAATGGCACCAGTATTTGTCCCTGGACTTTGTACTTGGTTTTTGGAACCCAGCTCTTTGGATGGGTACCTAGCTCAGCCTGGATATAGTGGGGAGGGCCTTGGTCCTTCCTCATTAGGAGCAATATGCCTTGCTCTCTCTAGGGAGAAGATGGGGTTGGGGGAAGTGGAGGGAATGGGAAAAGGGGAGGGAGTGGGAAATGGGAGTGATAGTAAAATGGAAAGATAGTTTGTTTTCTTTTTTAAAAACATTAAAAAGATTTTTCCATTTCTGATGTTTTCTTGAATTCTTTAAGGGAAGTTGAAATAAAAAAGAAACACAGAAAACCAGAACAGACCAAGAGCTGAAAAACTCTTGCCTATGTAAATAACATTTTCAAAAACAGTTGTACAAAACAATGACTTTTAAGAAACACTGAGAACATTCTTACTAAGTATTAAGAGTAATTCGGGACCTTTGAAGACACCTCACAGGCTGACGATTCAACTCCTAGTTATGGATTCCAGAGAAACAACAGCTAAACTAAGGAGACATACAAAATCTAATCAGCAGTAAAAGATTAAGATGAAAGTCATAAACCAAAGATTCACCAATGAGGCTAAATTTCATAATAGTACAGACTAAGACCAGAAAATAAGGTCACACCTAAACTGCAGTTGTTCAAACCAGTTTGGTACATTGGTACCTGGCATAGGAAAGACCTTTATTTTTCTTTGGTCAGCCTATGTTTAAGGCAAGAACTTTTGATCTATAACATTCATTCTGGGTCTGTAAGTATAGAATCAGAAATTTTTGTTGACTACTGCTTCCAAAGTGAATATGCAGGTGATCTAAATGCCAGGCTGCTCTGGACATGACAGTAGACCTGTTTTTCCAGCTCAGCAGCTCCATCTGTGCAGACTGACCCCTTTGTGCTCATGAAGGATGATGGGTCACTTGCAGGCCATGGTTGTTGGTGTTTCTGAATATGAGACCTGTTCTAGTCCAAAACATAGGCCACAACCAATTTGCAGTGCAAGCAAAACAGTGGTTTGAAGAACTATGAGATTGTCCAGTCCTTTTACTGTGCTTTTTAGCTAGAACATAAGGCTTTCTCAATGGGATAACCCAGGCCTTGATCTTTACCTGAATCACCTAAACAAAAACTCAGTTCTTTCCAGATTTCTGGAAAGTACTACATTGGATCATGAACTAGTTAGAGATATGCCAGCATTCTCTAGCCAGATTTCTTGACAGTATGCATGGGCAAAAATAACTTTTTCTAGGCAATAGAGAATGTAAGGGATGTGTTGTTACCCAGACCACTCCATAGGTAGGAAGAGAAGTTCATTGCTGAAAACAAGCTGCTGCCAGACTCTCAGGGAGCAGAGAATGCCAGATGGCAGAAAAAGTCTTGTCAATTTTGAGGGGACAGGTAGAAGTGGGAGATGGAATGCAGGCCAAGACAGCCTAGGGTTAGCACATGGAATTTGATCTTTTGTAGGATGTTGGGTTAATCAAGAACTAGAAGCACACTGGGGTTGGATGAGTGAAGGAGTGACTTTTCCAGGTAAACAGAAATCTGCTTCATACATTTTCCGAGGTATGTTGATGTTTGATTTCTGTTTACCTGATATTAATTTCTGTTCACCCAGTCAAAATTCTTGCATGGGCTTTTATTTGAGATGTTGTCTACAACACTGCCATATTTGGGGTCTTCTTTGGAACTTACAGAGAAAGTCTGTAAGAGGCTGAAGGAAGAATGTACAAAAGATAAAGGCATTAAAACTTTCGTTAGCAATTTCTTTAGCCACATGAATAAAGTTCATCATTTCTATAAAATTATATATAATAAGAGGGTCAAGATATAATGTAGCATGTCTAACAAAACAAGTACCATTTTTAAAAAAATGTCTCAAAAGTAGGAAGAAGTGTTTCATAAGTTTGATCATGTTTAATGATAACTAGACATAGCATTAACAAATATGTTTTCTTGGTTTAAGTACAATTTACAATGAAAAATAAAACTTCTCTGAAATGCATATTGCCAGTAATAAGAGGTAATGCAAGGCTGGTTTTGTGTTAATTGGCAACATTTCAAAACATAATATAGGAGAAAGAAAAGTTAATAAGTGTGTGAAGTAGAAACAGCTTCACAATTGTTAAATACAGGGAACTATGGAAAGGTTCACATTCACACTACCTTGTAGAATAGCGATTATTATCCTTATAGATTCTGAAATTTGGTCATTTTAACCTGTAGATCACCAAAGTCATAAGGATGACCAAAGAAAGCACTTTGGAAATATCTTTGTAGATTTCTCTTCTTCTATACGGGGAAGGCTTACTCAACCAACAACTCAGAGTTGTTTTGATTTACACTTCTCAGATAGCTAGGGATGTTGAGCATTTCTTTTTTATTTTAATTATTTATTTATTAAAAATTTCCACCTTCTCCTCTCCTCCCATTTCCCTCCCTCTCCCTTTTTGCCCTCCCCCTCCCTCTCCAGTCCTAAGAGCAGTCAGTGTTCCCTGCCCTGTTTCTTGAAGGACTTGTTCTTTTAGTGTCTTCCAACTCATCTGTCTTTTTCACTCTCAGAATAGAAAAACAGTTCTTAAATATTTATTACAGAAGGTGAACACTACAAATATCCATTACTGTTTAGAATATCATCAAAATATAATTAAAATATTTATAAATTTAGCAATATGGGAATCTACAAAGGAGGTACATTGTCAACTCATCCATTTATGTAAGGTTTCAGTATTTCAATAGGTTTATGGTGATTATGATTATAAAGACGTTTTTATCTCTATTTGTATTTAAATATCATTCTACTTATTTCCTTAGTACAACTATGTAACCAAATAATTAAGAAAAGTACTTATTTTTCTAACATTATTTCTCTAACTGCAATTATAAATTTGAATGGAATTCAAATTGCAATGCTGTAGAATCTCTTAGTTTCTCTTGAATAATGTGCAATAAACTGAGTATATTAACTCCACGGTAAGGCAGACAAGTTCCAAAAATGGAATCCATTATATTTGTCAAATACAGTCCAAGAATGGAGTTATGAGAGAATTCTGAATGCTTGTGAGAAAATTCTAAGAACAAAACATGAGTTTTGTGACCTCGATTTCTTCAAAGCACATAATTATTTTTAGAATGCTCTTTCATGATTCCCACAGATGTACAAGATAGAAATGAGTTTACTTCAGATGGTTTTATTCATATGCCTCCATGAAAAAGCATATTTGCTCTGTATTGCTTGCCATTGAGATTGAGCAAGTTACTCATGTGACTGTACTTAACCCAAAGAGTATAAATTGTCTGATGCTCTTAACAGAGTTGACTACTTTGTTTGTTGTTGTAAATAAACAGGGAAGTCTTCTTTGGTTTTCCAGCATTCTGTGGTCTTCATACTGCCTCTATTCTTGTACAAAACATTCTTTGTGCATTGGAATATATGGATAAAAGTAACCTAAAGTAGAAAAAAATCCTTAGAGTGAAGTTCTTTAAAAAAAATAAAACTTTCTCCCAATCTCTCTGACAAGGTTTTATTTTGAATCACTCATTAGAAAAATTACTAGTTTTAACCTTAATATTTGCTCAAGATTACCCATTACCTATTCACTACAATATGTAGGATATTAAAACAGTATAAATGTCTTTTACTGATGAAAAATAAAAATATGATGCATATATAGTGGTAACCTATTTAGTTTTTGAAAATTGAAATTATAATGTTTCAAAATAAATAGATCTATAAAACATTATGTTGAGTGAGGTAAACTAAATAAATAAAGACAAACATTAAATGTTTCCTCTCATGTATGATTCATAGCTCCAAATCTTCAGATGTAAGGATAAAACCAGGAGATACTACAGAAATCTTGAAACTAAAAGGGACTACCAGGGGTTGGGGTAGAAATTCTAGATAAGAAAATAGCAATAGACACGTGACAAGAAGGGGGTGATGGGGGATTCCCTCTGTATGTTGTGAATACCATTGGTTAATAAAGAAACTGTCTTGGGCATGTGCAGGGAATAGAGATGGGTAAGGAAAACTAAAGTGAATACTGGGAGAAAGAAGGAGGAGTTAGAGAGAAGCCATGGAGCTGTTGCCAGAAACAAATATGCTGAAATGTTGCTGGTAGGCCATTAGCTCGTGGTGATGCACAGATTTAGATTGGCTAAATTAAGATGTAAGCATTGACAAATAAGAAGCTAGAAATAATGGGTCAAGGAGTAATTTAAATAAATAGTTTCTGTGTGGTTATTTAAGGGAGCTGAGCAGCTGGGAATAAGCAAGCAACCTCCAAGCAACAGGGGGGAATGGAAGAAAAATCGAGTGGGAGATAAGTGAAGTGAAAGGTGGAAGATCAATATACAATAAAAGGAGGAAAAATATAACACTAATGAGGTTGAAAAGGCCATGAAGAGTAGTATTTTTCGTTAGTTTAGAAATTACAACTATAGAACACAATGCCATTGATTAATGGCATTGGTCCTATCCATGATGTCAAGCCTTAGATGCTCTACAGGGCTGCTCCACAACTTTTAAAACCAGGTGACTCTTGCACAGGATCAAACTCAACTGCCAGCACAAGGTGTATGGACTTGGCTTCCATGCTTATAAGTGGGATGAAATATATATATATATATACATACAGACATACATAAAATATATGCATGTATATGTGTATATGTTATTACACATGGGCTGACAGTGCTTGTCATAAAGACCATAGACTGTCTAACAAAATCTCTAGTAATAGACATGAAAAAGAAAATAACATCTATTTTTTTCCGTTTTTGATGAAGGGATTTAGAAACTCCTAAAATATTTAAGCTGTTGCAGTTGCCCTTAGTTATATTTTAGAGGTTGAAGGCTCTACCTATTGCTGAAAACACCATGTACTTCAGATCTATCTCTTGAAGGATTCAAGCTGGATTTGACATGGGAGCCTCTTTCATGATGACTAGATGTCATCACATTGGATTAGGATGTCTTCTGCAGGCTTCTAAGGGAAGGAAATAACCAATAGTTGTACATAGCTGTGAACTACAATAATAACAATATGGCAAGGTGTCTCTAAGGAAACCATAGTAGCACTTGAATCTTCATGGTAGCCATCAACTGTTTCATTGGACTTAAGGCCAATTCAGCAGAATGAAAATAATGTCTGGTATTAGAAACCTAGCAAATACCCAAAGATAATGTAATCATTGAGCTTAGAGGAAAACCTACTACTCCTGTTAAAAAACCACCATGATTCCTGGTCAATTGGGGCTGAAGAAATGGTTGCAACTGACAAGAAACTAGCACCAATAGAGCAAACTTTTGCTTTGCTGAGACAATTGATGGTGCTTAGCTGAACCTGAGAAATATGGGATTAAGAAGAACCCAGCACTTTTGAGGTAAAATCTTCTGAGAAACATTTTGCAGTGTCAACATAAAAGTTTTGGTCAAGAGGAAGCCAAGTCCATACACCTTGTGCTGGCAGTTGAGTTTGATCCTGTGCAAGAGTCACCTGGTTTTAAAAGTTGTGGAGCAGCCCTGTAGAGCATCTAAGGCTTGACATCATGGGTAGGACCAATGCCATTAACCAATGGCATTGTGTTCTATAGTTGTGTATGAGAAATTTCTCTCAGATTAAACATGGACTTGTGTATGTACAAATTCTGTAGATTTAAACTTTAGTTCTATTCGTCGTATTGAAAATACAAGTTACCCTTGTCAACTTTCACACCAATAATGCAGGAAGCTTATTCAGGGTGATTGTTCCTAGTTTCACCCATTTATCTGCAAATGTCATGATTTCACGCTTCTTGAAAGATGAATACTATTTGATTGTGTAAATGAGCCACATTTTTATTGCCTACTCATTGGGTGCTTTATATCTAGGCTGATTTCTGTTTATGACTATTATAAATAGAACAGAAATGAGCATGGACGATTAAACATCTGTAGTAAGATGTAGAGTCCCTTGAGTACATGCCCAACAGCGGTAGAGCTGAATCTTATGGCATATCTATTTTCATCTTTTAGAGGAATATCCACATTGAATTTTACAGTGATTCTTCCAATTTGCACTTGCAACGACAACAAAGTGTTCCTTCTTTCCCATTATCCTTGCTATCATGTGTTTTACGAATCTTGGACATTTTGAATTCTTTAAAATAAAATCCCAAAAATTGTTTCAATTTACATTTTCCTCAGTCCTGAAAGGGATATCAAAGATCAAATTTCACCCCTCAAGATTCAGCAATCTATAGGGAAGAGAATACAGAAATATTTATGCATTTCAATAACAAAAATAAGACAAGACTTCTGTCATTTTTCTAAACTTTTTATCTTGATTATGAGTAGAATTTTATGAAACATTTTTCATGAATATATTGATTTTTTATCATAAACACTTCTATTGCATCTTAAAATATAGTGAATCTTGAAAAACTGTCCTGATGACTGTGAGGGGAGAAGGAAAACTGGGATTTCGCAAGCAGAATGAACACACCTCATAAACCCATACTATCTTTTTTCTCCTAGGCCATCACCTCTGTAATTTGTGTCTAGGCTTGGTGTATGGTAGAAGAAAGAGCAAAAGGAATGAGATGGAGATGTAGAGCCCTTGCAAGGTCAATCCAGAACTGAAGAATGAAAACTAGAACACAGGATCACTGGTTCCATTTAGGCTCACTTCAATTCAGAGCCAAGAGAGATGGAGAAGACCAGCCTCAAGATGGATCTCTAAGCTCTTGATCCACATTACTTTCTTCTTCCCCTCTTTCCATGTTTATAATAGTATTTTTTTTTCTTGTAACCACCAAAGGGAACCTTTGGTATGGTGAGAGCTCCATAGACCAGGACAAAGGCACCTATAGCTACACAATTTTGCTTTCTACCTTGGACAGAGATGAAGTGCCCTAAAGGGAGAGGACCTCCAACCCCCAAGGCTTTTGTCCTAGAGCATTTGAGGTCCTGAGAAGTTGTGTGAGTCCCTGATGGTAATAAATTGGGCAAAGGGACTATCAGTTCCAGTACAGCTTTGTGGGAGAAACCAATATTCCTGGTTAGGATGGTGGTGAACATTTTCCAAAGGGAATCTTAGAATTTATGAAAAGAGTAAGAACAGAGCTGACTTCATGGAACAGCAGGAAGCCTGAGGAGAAACTGAGGGATAGGCTGGCCTATTTAGGACATAAAAATAAAGGTCAATCAAGATCTTCTTGGGAAAGGAACAGTTTTTGACACAGGATCATTGGACACCATAGGCTAGTCTTAAACACATGGTGATCCTTCTACCTTAGTTTACAAAGTACTGGGATCTCAGAATGATCCAACACAACAGAAGTTTATGACATTTATTTGTCATGTTTTAAGACAAGGTCTTGCTATATAGACAAATTTTCCTGAAACTAAATTTTCTCTTGCCTTCCTAACCAAACAGCTGGGGTTATAGGTGTACACCAAAGTGTCCAGCTAAAATCTGGCGTATTTACAAACCTCTGGTGGATTTTCAAAGCCCTCAGCTTTGAGCTGGAAAGATAATTCAAATGGTAAAAACACTAGCTGTCAAACTTATTGACCTCAGTTGGAGTCTCTGAGTTGATGAGGTACAAAGTAGAGAACAAACTATAGCATTTTGTCCTCTTATGTCTACGTATGTGCTGTTTTACCCTCATACACACAAATGCACACACCCTCAAACACACAGAACTATAGAAATATTTTACGTCATATTTAACATAATCATTTTTAATAATGATTAACTTCACATACATAATTTACATATTTATTTATTTGTATTTGTTTCATGACCATTAAGAAGTTTTATACACTTATTTGTAACCCCAGGCTTTTAGAAAATTGAGGCAGAAAATCTCATATTAGCAGCATGCCTGGGGTGCAGAGTAAGACACTTTGAACACAGCAAACTCTGTCATGGTGCTATTCATTGTCATCTATTAATTTGGCATGAACTTAGTGGATTGTTCATTTTTAATTCTTTGTTGTATAATCTTAGTTTTAGTTCATGCTTACTAGATTGGACATAAGTTATTTGTCTAATAATTTTTTTCTTAAAGTAAAGAAAAGGATTTCTGTTAAAGAATGAAAATCATACAGAACATTAAATACGCATGACTAGGAAATAAATCCTACATGTCATATAATAATCTAAAGACTAAATGTACAGAGAAAAAATACTAAAAGCTACAAAGTAAAAATCCAAGTCAAATACAAAGGCTAATGCATTAGACTAACATCTGAATTTTCAATAGATACTATAAAATACAGAGGGGCATGGAGGGATGTTTAGAACCTGTCAGAAACTACAGATGCCAGCTTAGATTACAATAACCAGGATAAGAGTCATTTGTATAAACAAAAAAAGAGAAATATTTCACAATAAAATCAATGCCGAACAAAGTCTGTCCAGCAATCCAAGTCTGGGAGTCACCAGTCTGAAGACAGGTTTACTAATATTCAAAGAGATAGAAATAATAAATAATCCCATAACAGTTCATCAAAAGATGGGGAGAAGAACATGGCAAAAACAAAATAACAGAGATAATAAGCACTGCTCATGAATAATTCTCAATATTCTCTAATAAACATACACAAACCAAGAGGTTGGCACCATCTTTGTGCTATAGCCAAGAAATACACTTTACATTACATCATGTAATATAAAAGGATAAAAAAATCTAACAAAGATACGGTCCTAAGAAGCAAACAGGCATAATTATTATTTTTTTAATCTGACAAAATAAACTTCACTATCAGGGCTAGCAGAGTCCAGCTATGCTGACTCCCTACCAAGGTTCAGGTCAGTTGCCTCAGCATAGCGGAGGACTTAGACATTTCCAGTCTAAGAAGTACGGACTGAGTTCACACACATGCTGTTCAAATCATGCTCATTATTTTTCCTCTGCTGTTCTTCTGTTCTGTAAAGTCTTCACTTTGTATACAAATCCAAAACAAAGACAGTTCTCTGAGCTTGGACATCACTTTATCTTTGAAAGTCCAAAATGTTATCTATATAAAAGACTCCTTTACTCACTGAAAGTCCTGCCAAATGGAAGATAGTTGCAGGAAGGTGGCTCCCAATGTATCTCAGGAAACAGAATGGAGATATGACTGTGGGAACCAAGTTTTCCTGCTATGTGAGTGACTAAATTCTCTCTGGAGGGCTAATGGGGTGGGGGAAGCCATCCAATAAATAAAGGACAAGGCATGTTTTAAATGTCCACAGGCCTTATAGGAGAAAGATTCAGTTATGAAGCAAGTCCCATTATATATTCTATATATCAAAATTATACAGCAAAAAGAAAAGTCATCTTCCTGACCATCCACAAATATATGTGCCTATAAGGTTGAGATACCATCCTCAGAATACATATACACATCACATGTGATTACACAGTAGAATGCAGATATTGAGGAGACACCAAACTGCTTGAGCAAAATTGAGCAGCAACCTTCCAAATCGATGGTCTTGCAGAACTTGTCTGGACAGGATTATCTCATCAGATAACCTTGCCTCTTGTGGATTGACATCTGAACACTAGGAGCCACCTGCTTCTCATGACTCCTGACAGTTTACACCTTAAATAAACAAAAAAGGAAGGGAAGATCAGCATATACTAATTAAAGGACAAGAAGGTATGACAATTCTAAATATTTATGCTCCAAACACTAGGGCACCAAAGTTAGAAAATGAAACATTACTACTATTAAAATCCTACACTGATCCTAACACAGTGATAGTGGGTGACTCCAATATGCTAATATCACAAACACATTAGTCATGCATACCAAATCTTAACAGAGAAACACTGGAGTTAAGAAAGATTATACATCTTACTTAAAAGTAACTAAGAACTAACTGACTCTTTAGTTTCTAACACTTTCCTCCCCCTCTTCTGCAGTGTTCCTTGAGCCTTACCCATAAAACTTTACTAACATGATGGCCTATATTTTATATGAACACGGATAACAGCCATGAACATGTGAAACTGGTTAATATATAGCACAGAAAAATTGCTTTTGCATAATTCCTTTATAAATGAAACAAAATACTCTAGATATTTTTAATTAAACAATGAATAATCTTCAGCAGTGATATTAAGGAAGACCCTCGAGTAATAGGGAGTCATGGAAGAAGCTGGAAGATTTGAGGTGTGGAGACTAAGAGGGTCTCACTTATAGACCCATTTCCTCCAGGAAGCTGGCAGGTTTGAGCCTTTCTGGAAATTAATGCTAGACATGGGAATACTGCAGGTTTGTTACTATGTCTTTTTTTTTCAATTTACTTGAATTTCATGACTATAACTTCAATGGGATTAATTTCCTTGAGGCACTAATTTAAAGAGAGACAAGAATGAGGACTCTAAGAGAGATATACCCTCATAAATATGTTCTCCAAACATTCACTGAAAACAGAGGTTCCAGAAATTATGTTGAAAAGGAGAGATATAGAAACCCAAAGAGAAACTAACCAATATTGAACCAAGCAGATTGCTATCTTCGCAAACTCTCAGTAGGGACATTTTGAAGAAGTGTCTCTTTATTGATGGTGATGTGATCTGAGACTTTCCAAAAATGTATTCCTCCTTTGGCGATGGTAGAGTTATGCCATGTTGTCTTGGTTGGTATCAGAGCCCCATGTAATCTTTGGATTTTTAAAAGAACACGTTTGATGGGTTTCTCAGTAACTAAAACAGAAGGGACATCATTGCTTGTTGTAACTAAACTTACTTAACCCTTGCACACCTTTCTCATTTTATAGCACACATACCTTCTGCATCACCATAATACACAGAAAATAACCAATACTATGATATTTGTAGTAATGAGACTGCATCACAAGGAACACAATATTTAGTTTTATATGGTCCATACTTCTAGGCATAATCATGAAATTCTGGTGTTTGTCTTGAAAACAATGCATAGGATCATTAGAATCCAGCAGTGATATAGTCTACAATCTTTGAGCCCTCCTATGTGATTTCTTGACTAAAATTTTATGGGCAACTCCAATTTGACAGCAGTGTCTGCACTCCTTCACATAACTTACATAACTACGTTTCTCTGACAACCTTTGACTCTGCTCCTTGAACTATGTGATCAAATCTGAGATCATATTGTCTACCTCTTCCCTATGGATGTCATATGCTACATTAAGACTTGCAAAAGAGATAGGGATGGTGGTGCACACCTTTAACCTTTAACCCCAGTTCTCAAGTGGCAGAGCCCGGAGGATCTCTGCGACTTTGTGAACAGCCTGGTTTACAATGTAAGATCCATTACTGCTATGGTTGTTGCACAGAGAAAGCCTGACTGGCAAAATTAAGTGGCTATTCTAAGTATTGTTAAAACAATTCAGGAGCCAAGAAATCAAGGTAAGCGATGTTTCTCCATATATTCTTAATTAGTTATATAGTTGGCACTTTTAGGATTTCTCTCTTACATAAATTTGGGAGCACTTTGGAGGAGGAATGATAATTTACAGGCAGTTTCTAACAACAGGAAAACGCATGTGATGCACAGGTGAAATTTCACTCAACAATGGTTCTGGTAAACTCACAATCACTGCTTGTTGTAAATGATGCTTTCAGGTGCTAAATAATTTAAGTTAAGATAATAGAACATCTATACTTAACTATAACTCCCTCACTGTGAAGAGAAGTTATTGGATCTGGGCACTGCATCATTGCCTGTGGGGCATGTGCTCCCACTGGAACAGGGGTTGTCTTCATGTTTTTTTTTTCTTCTTCCATCTCAACATTGTCAGTGAGAGTGTTCAGGGGATTGTAAGTGTTCTCTCCATCAGAACAAAACAAGGAGCTTGCATAATGAAATGAAATGTCTTCTCCAAATATTATTGGATAATTCTCAATAAGAAAATTGACAAAATAAATCTGTGACAAAAGGAGGCAAACACAGAGGTCTCTGTCATTTGCATGGTTATAAATCACATTTGATATAAGAGCCTTGAGGATAAAAGTATGTAGTTCACAATGCTGAGAAAAAGTCAGCTTCTGTAAAGTAGGTGGGAGTTTTCTGTTAGAAATTTGAAAGATTTTAGAGATTAAATGTTAAAATGCGACCATCAAAGTGAAATATCATATCAGGGTGATTTCCAGTGTTCTGACTGCGATGGGTAGACTATATTGTTTACCTGACTAACTTTCCTTCCATTTATGAGAGACTTGGCTGAGCTTGTTTGTAAGGATGCTTACAGGAAGGCACAGTTAAGGAGAGAGGACTATCCCAGAATGTGGGTACCATCGTGTTGAAAGTTCCCATTGGGTGACTAACGGTAAAGCCCACTGAGCAGCAGCATCCATGTGTGTCTCGTTGCTTAGTGTGCATGCAATGTTAACATCCTGATTCACAGGTTCATTATATTGGGAGATATTTGAAGTAAGGCCTATTCGGATGATAGTAGATAGTTGTGGGTCTGCAATGACAGGTTGTTTGAAATGCTATCTTTCTCTTCTGTTCATTGATTCTACACAATATGAGGAAAAGATATTCTGAGTTAGGCCTTCTAATAATGTGCTTCTTACTGGCCCAAAAGCAATTGCTCAATTAATAATAAATCTGAAACTCAAATACTGTTAGTCAAAATAATCAATTCAACCTTTTACACAGTTAATTATGCTATTTTATTAAAGAATCGCAAAGATGCCTACAATAGAAATGCACACTCAAAAACTTCTATAATCCAATCCTAATTAGCAACAAGAAGTCAAGGACATATTTAATCACACTCACCGGTCCTCAGAACATCCATATTTGATAAAAGCAACCCACATTGCCATTTTCTAGTTCGAAAAACACCTTGAAAACAAGTAGAAATTTATACAAACCTCAGTAATGACATCGAGGGTTCAGTCTTGATTTTTGAATCCAGCACCCATGTTTTCTTATCATTTCTCAACACTTGCTCTCAGTAGGCTAATATAACAATTTCCTGAATCGCAACTGACAAAGAATTGAGCTCAAATACTCCTTTAAATTCTACTTACTCAAAATGCAAAAATGACTGTTCCCCTCCAGAAGAATGAAAGCCAAGGGGATACTTCTTTAAAAACAAAAACAGAAATGAACAAACAAACAAAAATCAGACTTTCAGGATAGTCCTATATTCTTGTCTCATTGTCAAGACTTCTTTACCCTAGGCATAAAATATTTGTCTAATTAACATTTTGAAGACACCTGCCAATTGTGAGTTATAGGAGCTAGGCAAGCATAGAATACTCAGGACTATGCCAACAGCTAAATTAGAAGGGACCATAGGGGGGAAAAAGCTATTCTAAACAATAAATTTTACTCATGAAATTGTATATGAAGAATGGAAATAGAGTAATTGTATCTTACTCATGGTGCTCTGAGAATAAAAAAAAGAGGAATGTGTCCTATAGATATCGCTTGAAATATTTCTACAAAATATTTCAGAAAAAAAGACAACTTAACTGAGGCATGTGGGGTGCTTGGAATTGAACTTGAGTCCTCTAGAATAGCCAGTGCTCTTAACTGCTGATCAATCTCTCCAGCCATGGATATTTTTCAATAAAAATGTTTCTCATTAATTACTCCAATGAATATTGACCATTGAAATTCTTGTTTTTTTTCTTTTTAAAAATATAAAAATTTTGTTCTATATACAAGGAATCTTAGTTGGTTTTGAGATCTATATGAAAAATGGCTTGATGTCCCTCATAAAAGATTTCTGAAAAAAACAATTTCTTCTATTCAAAGAGAATGATACATTAATCATTTGGAGAACAAAAAGTTAGAAGTGATTTATTATTAGAGGCATATTAGTTTGTATTATCTACCGAAATGATGATCCATGCCAAGAGGTTTCTTTTTCTCACACATGTAGAGTCACTTGATAAACAGACACATTTCTTAGTCATGTGTGCTGCCGTACACATACAATCTCACCATAAGGATGCTACAACATTATAATTGTCATAGTTTGACAGACAGCGTTGGCTAAATATTTGGGTCTAGGCCAGCTAGACTACAGTTTAACTTCCTACCTGAGACAAATTAAAAGAAGTGTAAGTGTGTGTGTGTATGTGAAAGAGAGAGAGGTGATGTGAGTTATTTTATCCTCATACTACCATTTAATAGCTAATTATATTTCATAATGAATATATGACATTGATTGATATATAAAACTGTTACTGATTTCAACCAAGCTAGAGAAGCCTAGGTTAGGTTCACCTTTGACTTCTTTGAAACATTTTCATGTGCAATACTCCAAAAAAGGATTTTGTAGGTAACAGAGGAGCTTTGAGCTATTATTACCAGCTAGGACCCCATTGTGAGTGGTTTAGCATGAATCCTGGATGTTATACACATCAGAGGAACTCTTTGTATTATCAGATTTCTATCATTTGTGTCTATTGTCCTTCAGGAGTAAACACAATGAAGGCAACGACTCACACAGATTCAGAGGAATTCTGAGTGCAGCAGATGCGAGGACTCTCCCTACCTTTAAGATAGATGCCACAACAGAGACACTTTTATTGTCATGTTCACTTCTGTCCCAGAATCCCATCTTTCTTTTAGGACTTGGAATGGCTCTTATATAACCTCATGTTCTGAAGATCCCTTCAGTGATTGGCTTTTTTTTTTTGGCTTTTTTTTTTTAAATAATAAAGGTAGTATGTTCTGAGAGGAAGAAAGGGAAGCACTTGTCATTCTCTCTGCAGCACAGAGCATGATTTCTTTCTACTTGAGAACCAGGCCAATGGTTTGCCCAGGTGCAATGAAAGAGCTCTCATGGTTGAAGAGGACCTTGAACCAGATTTTGTGCTTCTATCATCTGTGGTGCCTATCCAATACTAACGTTAACCCTGAAACCAGGCATTTATTTTGTTTTATCAGAATTTCCACCACAGTAATATGATTTATTGCAACTTTGCCAGTCCACGGTTTCTGGTGAAGAGTCCTCTCCTTTCTTCCTACTCTTAAGCCAGACACTAATGAGAACACTAAGAGAGACATACATGGATCAAATCTACATAGGAAGTAGAAAAAGACAAGATCTCCTGAGTAAATTGAGAGACAGTAGAAGGGGAGGGGAGAGGAAGGGAAGGGAGCAGAGAAAAATGTATATTCAATAAAATCAACAAATAAAAGTTAAAAAGGAAATACATATTCAAAATGAATGCTGAAAAAAATCAGCCAGATTGTTAAGTTCTTGGGATTTCTGAAGCATCCATGATGTACAAATCTCTTATAAATTTCAGAATTAACATAGCAAGGTGACACATTTCACTAATTAAGTTTAGAATGTGCCCACATTTTTCTTATCACTGAGTGAGAATTGCAATTGTGTCCACTTTTAAAAATTAACCACACCAAACGTTTTTGGCACATGCCTTTATTCCCAGCACTCATTTGATTGTGATAGTGTGAATTGGGAGCTCCTTTCCTGCTTGGGCTCAATATCAATATCGTTTGCCATAGAGAAAAAAAATAGCAAGTTGTGGGAGGATTATTCCCCTGATACTGCCCAATGTATTAAAACCATGAAAACAAATATTGCATAAAAATAGTAGTCAGATTTCACTTTACTTTGAATAACCACAGATTGTTCTCAGGATACATGAGAAAGTTTTGAGGAACAAGGCAGTATTCTCTGACCTCTTACAGACATCCTTACTGTTACTTGACTGTGGGTCACTTTTCGTCTTAGAACATCGTCTTTTCGGTAGCTATTGATAGGTCAGTCTCATGAGCAGACTTGGTTATTCCAGATTTTTAATTCCTATCCAAATGCTTCTGATGAATCTTCTATTACTATTAGATACATGTCAATAAATCTTGTAAAAAGTTCCAGAAAAAAAAATGAAGTATAAGGAATCACAGGTGATTCAGTCAGGAAGGTTCCAGAAGTCTGAACATGAATATCTCTCATTCAGTGAAGTAAAATACGGGTCATATAAAGATGTGAGCTGACTTACATGGATTCAGAGAAATGACTGGATTTCCCATTTTCATTACCAAAGGAAATCTACATAGTTTGGAGAAAGCAGAATATTCTTGAAATTTTTAAAAATTTTATTCTTAGACATATTTACGGATGTAAGTGTTTTACACACACACACACACACACACACAACACACACACACACACACACACACACGTGCACCATGTTGTGCTGGGGCTGACCAGGTCAGAAAATGGAATCAAATCTCCTGAAACTGGAGTTTTTTCGCTTCCCTGAAACTGGGGCTTCAAATGTGTGTGGGCTTTGCAAATTGGAAACAGGACTTCTGTAAGAGCAGCAAGTCAACAAGTACTCTTAATCATTGAGACATTTGTCTAGCCACTAGAATTTTCTTTAATCTTCCACAAATAAATAATTTTTACTATTTATGCTCACAAACAAGACATGCAAAGTCTTTCTTTGTTTGCCTTTTTAAGGAAATTGTGTTTCTCAATGAAATGCACAAGAAAATTAATTCCTGCTGTCTTTTTCACTGGATCATAAACTGTCCCCATAACAAGATGGCATCATGTGGCTGGGTTATATTATATAGTTGGCAACTGTGAATAAAATGAATTATGTAATATTTAAGGTATTTTATTTTGATATGCATTTATCTTTAAAAATGATTGATGAGGAGGTGAGGGAGTGGGAATTTGGATTGGTATTTCTTTAAATCTAATAAATAAAAAAATGAATGATGAAAACCTTAAACATTCATGGTAAGAATATAACTCGGTTAGTCCCTCTTTATATTTCTCTTAGAGTAGGCCTGTGGCTTCTTCATGTCATTGACAGAAACATAGTTGGTAATCTTGAGTACTCTGAGGGGGCGCAAAAAGAACCAATCATCACAATCTTTTACAGTAGACTCTTGAAGAATTTTTAATAAATAAATACATTTTAAAAAAGAAAAATACAACCCTCAATGACCACGGAGGACTCTGATGAGTAGCTCTCGGTGTCAACCAAGTAAGTTCTCTGTCATTTTTTCATCAATAATTCCTCAAGTAAAATTTTATCCTTCTCAAAGATAAAAAAAAAGAATACCTTTACTTATCCAGCTCTCTCACAGGAAAATTATTAGGATCAGTATTAATGGTGTGTCTTCTGACTACAGGTTTGAGTCATCTGGGATGATTTCAGGAGCAAACCCTTGGGTACTTGTCTTTCTCATAGAGCCCAGATTTTTTTGATCCAAAATAGCATCTGACTGTTTGAATGACCATGGGATAAAAACTTACATTCACCCATCACTTCTCAAGAAAAGTGTTATTCCTAGATCCGTTACAGCTGCTTCTCAACACTGTGTGTGGAAAATTTAACTTTGGCTTGAAATGCCCACACAGCATAGTAACCAAAATGCTACACACCCACAGTGGCTATGACGGCTTGAGCAAAGAATCTTTTGAAAGATGCGGTAAAGTCAGCAACACCAGGCAAAAGGAACAAAACCACAGAGGCTTTGAGGTTGTTCAGGAGTAAAAACAACTTTTGGTTATCATACAGAGATGTCCAATTGGCAGTGAGGAAGGACATGTTTCTGACCTAGAAAATAGGCCAGATGCTGAACTTTAGTTCCCTAATATAATTACTGCACGTATTGCTATGGATCCTTGAAACAACCATCTAAATGAAATATTCTTTGAAATATTTAGCATCCTATAGGGTAATGTGAAAATATATTATAACTGGAGTTATCATCAATTGTACTATTTTTGTTGATTCTTGATTAAAGACTATGGCATTGCCCTGTAAAAGTCTTAATCACTAAAAGTAGTACACATACACACTTAAGCAGACAATCATAACACTACCTGCGCACCTCAAGCACACAGAGTGGATGGGAGACAATGTCCCTTAGGAGAAAGAGAGAGAGAGAGAGAGAGAGAGAGAGAGAGAGAGAGAGAGAGAGAGAGGCAGAGACAGAGAAAGAAATCAATACAAACTCACAAAAGGTGATAGGGACATATACACATACAGAGAAATACACACAAAGAGACAGACATACAAAACACACATGTACATTTAATCAGAAAGGCAAAGGTATGCAGAGAAAAAAAGAACAGGTAGGAGGACACAGACACATATACATAAAGATTTTTAAAAAGAACACACCTAAACACATAAACCTACAACTCCGGATAAACAGCAATGAAACAAGAAGGAACGGGGAAGAATGAATCACATACCAAATAGGAGGTACAATACAATCAACAAGAAAAACAAGATTCTCTCTCAGATTTGCAGTTTTCAAACCTGGTGGTGCATATGACCGAATAATCTCAAATATTTTTTACAATAGAACATTAATTGTCTAGCGAGACTAAAAGTACAGCGAATTACCATTAGACTATGAGTTTCATTTCACATGAACCTTAGACAAATATTCAAGAAAAAGTCCCTGAAAAGAATATCATTATATCTTGGCTGCCTTCATTTCCAAAAGGATATTGTAAAATTTGTTTCATAAATTTATCAGTATCTTTTATATACATTTATGTGCACATTTGCACTTATGTGGGTCTCAATAAAATAAAACTCAATTTTATTTCAATGTAGTTTGGAAGTAACCTACAAGCATGTTTATCTTTGTAGTCACTTTTGGATAATATTATTCATTGTCTTTAAGTCTGTTGTTTTTGTATATAAAGGCTATAAAAATGCAGAGAAATGGTATAAAATAACTTGAAAGCTCATGATTGCACAATTAGCTCTTTCCTAATTATCACTTATAATCAATAAGCCATAATGACAAATACAATGTACAATAAATACCTGTTTTTCCCTTTATATAACATAACACTGAAATACTGTCTTAAGTATTTTTTTATTTGTATAAAAATTTTATTTACCTTAAATAAAAGTACTTTAGCACTGGGTATTCAAACATAACAGAGAGCTGGCTGTGCATGATCAAGGGAAACTGAACCAGGGGCCCGGCGATGGACATTCTGAGTCTTCTTTCCTTATGGGAAGTTAAAAAGAGGGCTGAGACCTTTCCTTCTACCTCAGCTGTGTTTCCATCAGGTTACAGCTTTAGTTTCATGCAGAGCATATGTGCAGGTCTAGGAGAAAGATAAGAACTACTGGCTGTAATTTTATCTTTTGGAAATACCAATATGGATGAGCACTTTCTCCATGTCAGCTTTTGTAAACAGTTGGATAATATTCAGTGTAGAAATATGTTGAGGTAATAGATGTACAAATTCAAAATAAATTTTTTTGAAATGAAACACCATCTCAATACTTTTACAAACAACAAAGATGCTAATAGCATTAGCTTGTTGCTCTCCCTCGCATTTCGATTCTGCTCCAGAGTCTTAGGAAGACCCTGTGTAGAAATTAACATGAAACCACCTGAGAAAACTTTTCATAAGTCAGGTCATTCCAGGCATTTGTATTGATCACCCTTTAACTGCGAGGCATGACCAATTACCTTGAAAATAAAGGGTGTGTGCAGTATTATAGACTGATGGATGCAACACCCTACTCTAACAAACCAGGTAAATTGAGTTTATGAGCAAGGCCCCATTCCACTCTCTGATTTCACCACTCTGAATGCTAACCACAGGCTAAGAATTATAAAAATAGGTCCTCAAAGTATGAAAGCAGAGCTCTGATCTTGTGGCAGCAATGTAAGTAGGAAGGAGAAAATGTGTTTTTACACAAAATGTGGACATTATCTCTGGTCAGAAAGATGGCTCAGGACTCCCCAAACATACAAGATGAATTGAATTATAAAACAACTCCAAGTTTTCTTCTTACTTCGACATGTGCACTTGGACACACACAAACACACCACACACACATATTCACACACACAAACACACATACACACACACACACACAGAGAGAGAGAGAGAGAGAGAGAGAGAGAGAGAGAGAGAGAGAGAGAGACATAGAGAGGTTAATAACTTTAATGATAAGAAAAGTTTCTGATATTTTGATGAATGTGTGAAAACTCCTCTCTATAATTTTAAAACTGTGAAATATTTTAACAGAAAAAAGTGTGATAGCTAATAGTGTTTTATTTCACGTCAGTTTAAGATTTTTCACAGCATTTGGAACATATTAAGATCTAAATAATGATTGCAAAATGTGTACAATTCTTGATGGTGATTTTGTTTATAAAAAAGACACATTTCAAGAGACAATTAAAAAACATTTCTAAAATAATGTTTATTTGCGAATTAAAAATTAAGACATAACATAGTTTCTCTGTATATGTTGAAAAATTTCTTGACACATGATGAACTAGGGCTTTGTAAAAAATTCTCAGAAGTGAAAAACAACCTCAAAGAAGATCACATGTTTAAAATATAATATCAGATGTTGAAACTTTATGAAATATTGTTTTCATAAATATGCTCAGGTTTGTAAAGAAATTATGTTTAAAAAATAATTGTAGCCTCAGTTAGAAATATAAAGCATGAACATATACATTAATGAAACTTAATAAAAAACAGTGATCAGTTAAAATATTATAGTTGATATCACTAACAAGGTATGACTTTCAAAACATAGTATTTATGTATGCATGCAGGCAGTGAACTTCTGTCTTCCAGCAATGGCAGAGCCATTGACTCATGAGGACAGTTCTGTTAATGCTTATCTACACAAAATTAAGTAAAAGAAGACAACTTTTTATACATCTGTAATTGAAATCAATTGGAGAGACAGAGAAAACCTGGAGATAGAAAGGGATTTGAAGGTATCTTGGGAGTGGTGCAATTGACTTTGCAGCAGGTTTGTATATTTGTATAAAATTATCTGATTATTTAAGAAGTCATCTGCATCTATGTGTTTAAAAATAAAAATAGTCTGAGGGGCTTATGTTTAAACCTAAAAAATTTAATAGGAAAAAATGATAAATTAGGAAGAAAATAATTCCAAAGTAAGAATAGCTAAAAATTTTCTCAAAGAAAAAATTCCAGGCTTAATTAAGTGTAATGAAATACACAGGTGATTCAAAGCATTTTCAATATTGCAAAAGGCCAAATTACAAATAGAAAATTACAGAAAACCAATAAACAAGTGGGTAAAAAGACATGTAAAGGCCTATGTCTGACTATTCACTGGAAAACACTGAGAAAGCAAAAGAATGGGTGATATTTAAGTACATTTTGCTCTTGTCTGTCGTGCAAAACTAGCTAGAATATCCTCATGATTTGTGTTACTGGTTTGAAATTACTTTTACATGCTTTTCTCCTTAAATATTGTTTTGTATAACCTAGACCTGGTAGAGTGAATTGCTGCATGATCTAAGCTATCTTCTTTAAACACACCTTGGTTACACTAGTTCAATGTCAGCCATAACATGTTAAAATATTGATTCAATGTGTGTTTTATAACCATTCGCATTTGTTTTTTATATTTTTAAATTTTTATTGAGCTCTACATTTTTTTGCTGCTCACCTCCCTACCTCTCCCCCCCCCTTCAATCTACCTGCTAGCATTTGTAAAAGGGAGAGAGATAAAATTCCATCCCCTTTTTAAAGTAGGAAAGGATTTTTCGGTGCTCAGAATTCTGGATTCACTGAAGATCAGCAATGTAGCTATTATATAGACTAGGAACCATAATAGAAGAATTAGAATAGCATGTTTTAATAGACAGGGGTGTAGCTCAATGACATAACAATGGTCTAGAATGTATGAGGTCATGATGATCTCTGTGTCACTCTGTCTCTATCTCTGCATGTCTCTGGATTTTTCTTTCACTCTCTCACTCACACACATATTAAGATTCTACAGGTGAATTCCAAACAGAAGTTCCATGAAAGGCTATCCTTCTGCCTATGAGATTCACATGGATATGAGGATTAAAAAAATACATAGTTATATAGCTATTTTTCAGAACCAGGTGTGAGAATGCACAGTGATAAAAAGAAGATGTAAAATGTCATCAAACAGGTGAAAATAATTTTTGATAATATTTTGCTTAAAACACATTTATGATAATCTTCTATAATTAGAATTATTAATTATTAGACAAATCATTTTAAAATAAGTAAGAAATTGTAGAAACAACATATAAGTCTATATGTAACCACTAAGGAATGGGAAAAAATAATTTCAGCAGAATGAAAATTTATGTTGATATGTTGTTTGAACTACCTGACTCAATTTCTAGTCATTTAATCAAAAAATAAATTCTTTTGTTTTGGAACTGTGGCTAATATGGACCAATCTTCCTTTGTGTTGTTTTCTACAAATCCCATAGCAAAGACATATGTATGCATGACATATACCCTTTCCACAAAATGCTGCCTAAATTCTCAAACTCTCTCTCCTCCACCTTCTTCTTATGTCTTCATCTTCCATTGCTCTACAAACTGCCTGTCACTCTCAGGTCATGAACTCGGAATGTCATTATATCCACACACATTGACACAGCTCGGGATGTCCTCAGTGAATGGTTGCTTTTATTGGCTAATGAATAAAGCTGTTTCATTCAATGGCTTTCAAGAGTCAAGTCAGGTGGGAAATCCAAACAGAGATATGGACAGAAAGTAGGCAGAGTCAAAGAGATGCCATGTAGCTATTGAAGGAGACAGACACAGGAACCTTACCTGGTAAGCCACATCAATTGAAAAAAACCTGACACCTATTTAATTGAATGTGAACTAGTCTAAATATGACTTCTAAATTTTACTTCTTCATGAAAAGAAGTTTAATGGAAATACTGTCATGAAACTCTTCACTCATCATATTGAATATGAGAGAAACACTAAGCTTTAACTATAGAGAATCTTCAGAGATATTAACAAGAGAAAAGAAAGTATTCAGAAAATGACACAAAGATAATGTTCTTTCTCAAACATTTCTATGGAAATGTTCTTCCATAGAAAAGTAAAGAGAAAAGTTACAAAACCTAGAAAGTTTATGAAGCTTATAAACACTTATGTTAATTGAGTCAACTCTGTGATAAGGCCAAAAGTTTGTACACAGATAAGAGGGGATGAAAAAGTGGAGGGGTAAGATAAATTTTTTATATGGAAAAGAAATATGAATGAGGAAACACAGCTTGGTACTTCACAGAGAAAGCCGAGTGAGTGACCAGCCAAGAAACGAGAGACCCCATTCTCTAGGCCCTCCATAGTGGGACCTGGTAATGTTACATTATAGCAAACATCCTCAGGGATGGGACATTTGTGAAAGAGCACATGATAGAAGAGAAAGCCAGACTGAGTGAAAAGGAGGTTGTCCTACTTCATGACAATCATCCGAATTTAAGGACTGAAAGGTTCCCAGTGAAACCTTCAAAAGGGAGCATGTCCAATGTCAGAGTAGCTTCAGTTATATGATTTTTTCTCTTAAAAGTGACACTACCAACCAACACTGTCATATTTGAGATTAAATTTAAAGCAGATTAACCCATTAGGGCCAAATCACATCCAACTAAAGAATCAGGATGTGAATTGACACAATGACGAGTGGGATATTCATACCAAATTAAGACTGCTTAGTATTATTCTTCACCAGATACACCAATTGGTACCCCATGTTGAGCATCTTTTAATTGGCAATCAAGTACTTTCCTATCCAATTTTCCAATTGTGTTGTCTTATTTGGCCTGTTTGCTTGATTTGTTTAATTTTTAAAAAACATGTATTCAGAAATAAGTGGAATATTCAGTATTTCTTATTTTATTACAATGAGCGTAACTGAAGGCTCATTCAATCATTCAAATTATTGCATATTATTATTGGAGGTTCAATCCTATAAGTAACATCTCCGGTACTTCTTTTTAAACATTTTCACTATTGATAGATTTATTGTGGCTTCCAGTTTGGAAATACAATTGTTTTATTTTTTATTTTATTTTATTTATTTAAGATTTCTGTCTCTTCCCCTCCACCGCCTCCCATTTCCCTCCCCCTCCCCCAGTCAAGTCTCCCTCCCTCATCAGCCCAAAGAGCAATCAGGGTTCCCTGCCCTGTGGGAAGTCCAAGGACCACCCACCTCCATCCAGGTCTAGTAAGGTGAGCATCCAAACTGCCTAGGCTCATCCAAAGCCAGTACGTGCAGTAGGATAAAAAACCCATTGCCATTGTTCTTGAGTTCTCAGTAGTCCTCATTGTCTGCTATGTTCAGCGAGTCTGGTTTTATCCCAGGCTTTTTCAGACCCAGGCCAGCTAAACTTAACACAGAATATAAACAAAAAAGAAAAGAAAAAGAATTAGCTAGGGCTTGAAGCACATTTTATTAAATAAATCTTGATAAGTTATTTTCTTTTGATGCTGAGGATAACTTAAACATACACAGAAAACAGACAGCCTCTTGAAAACCAATAAAAATATGCCACCAATGTAAAACCTAAGATTTATGAATATTTGTATTTTCATCATCAAAAATGCAGGGTATGACTACAAAATATTAATGTAAAGCCATAAAAGTAATTAACAATGAAAAAACAGAATTTACAATCATTGAAGTGAGTATATAACACACATACTAAGGAATCACATATTTGAACATTTATTATTTTCAATTTTTTTTAGAACTCTGATCTAAAGATTATGTTGTATCATAATATTAAACCAGAACATTTTCTTTTCGGCATGTAGCCAATCAAATGTGTGTCTTTTTTCACCCAATTATGTACAGGAATTTTCACAGTATATTGAGTTTTAATATTAGAAAACAGAAAAAAAATCATTAGTAAAATGTGCTGTAGTTGACTTTTCCAATGAAATAAATGACATGTAAATATTTAACCACTATTCCCTAAGTCATACAAATACTTTCTTTTCAAAGAATGCTCTACACTCTTGATGACAACTTTTCACAAATTATACATTTTGAGTACAATATTTATCCAAATCCTGAGATATTTTGTAGGTATCAGCAAAGGAATTCAAAACTTCATAAGAAAACAAAACAAAAAGTAAACAGAAATGTCAACAAAATCCCAAAGAACAAATCTGGCATTCATTAGTTCATAATTATCTATAAAAACTGAAGTGACTATGAAGGTGTAGGCAGTAGTATATGTCAATATTTCTGGTACTCCAGAGCCGAAAGCATTGAGAATAGGGTATGTGTGTGTGTTTGTGTATGTGTGTGTGTACCTATACATACAATATTTATATATACACAATATACCTGCATATCTATATGTGATTTCACCAAAATTATGCTATAAACACACACGCACACTTATTTTTTTCCATTTAGTTTAGATTTGATTTCTGGAACTCCATAAATAAAGATGGTAATCATCTATGGTTTCTCAGTAAGATGCATATAAACTTATATTCAGAATTTTCATTCGCCATACTCTTCTTTAGATGCTAATGACTCACTGATGATTCATGAACATTATTCTAAGTGGGATGGGATTGAAAAAATAAGAGATAAGTAAAACTATAAAAGTTTTCATTAAAAATGTTTCCATGATTTTGCTTATTTGTTTGTTTTTTGGCTTGGATTTTTTTATTGTCATTTTGTCATATGAATGGGCAAGTTTTACTTAGCCTTTCTAACTGTCTTCCCCACCAAGCTTTTGCTATGTTATGTTTAATCTATTTCAGAAACTTTTATATCAAAAACACAATTATAAATAAGATCCTTCAAAATCTTTCATTCTTTCCAATCATGAACAGAAATTCACTCATTAGTAAAACTCTTAAGTACCTTGATTATAGTCAATATTTTTATAATCCTAAGTTTGGAGAGTGTCAGGCTATCTACCCTTTCTTTGATGTCATATAAAAATGTATCTCCAAATTGAATATCACCATTTAGTATGCTATGCATCCAAGTATGATACCACAGTGATTTTACTCTAAATAAAATTTGTTTAACAAAATAATAAGGCTATGCAATTTTGATTCATGTAGAATAGTATGATTTAAAGCTAATTCCTTTCACAGTTATTCTAACCAAAATGATGGCACAATGTCATTCTTATTTCAATGTTTAACTGTTAGACTATCCAAAGGAGCAAATGAACAAAAGTCCTTTGCCTTTCAAACTTCATAATAAAACCAGCTTGGAAGACATATTCTTTTCTATAAAGATAGTTGGTGACACTTATTTAAGTCTCTCCTTTTCTTTCTTTCTTTCTTTCTTTCTTTCTTTCTTTCTTTCTTTCTTTCTCTTTCTTTCTTTCTTTTTTTCATGTACCTACTTTATTTGATAGGAAATGAGCTCACATTTCTCTCTCTTGAATAAAGCAATTTGTGAATCATATCCAGTTTGAGGAACAAATCACCCTATTCCAAAAGATAAATCATTTGTCATTGTTATATGCTGAATGAAGGAGGAAGCCTGGATTGCAAATAGATTAGATGATTGCATTATAAAGACATCAAATTAAACTAAACTGAAGGGTATACTATGAATGGGATGAATTTTGAACACATTTCTCTACCTGAATCTATGGGAATCTAATGAGCAAACGGTGATTTTCTTTCACAGCTGAGAATTTATGTGAACCTCGCTTAAGAAAATTTGGCGCATTTCTTGCCCTCTTTGTACATGCAGTGGTTTTCTGAACTATACAAATTTTATTAGTATGGTTTCTTTCCAACCTATGCTACCAACTAAGTGACTAATTATATTTAAAATCTCAAACATGACCATAAAAATCAACTGCTGCTGCAATAAAGTAGCAGAGATTGTGTGACTCAGGACAAAATAAATATATTGCCTTGCCATTGGGGAGGTTGGAATCTGGAGAAGGTATCAATCAATTCATGGTCCTTAAAATGACAGAAAAGGCTCTGCTCTCAGTGTCACTCCGCCTCTGGGACCGTCTTGGATTGTGATTATTGACTCTAGCCTTCGGTCCCACTTCTGTCTACACACCCCTGTGTACTTGAAATTTTCCCTCTCTTGCATGGCATCGCTTATTTTATATCAGAACACAAGCTGTAGACAACATTGTTACCATCATTGATGATGGTAACTTAAATTTCTACCATATATCACTTTCTGAGATACTTCAGGTTGTCGGTGTTACATCAACTTACTAGACTCCATGAAACTCTAACAAGGATTGTTTATCTAGTTAACACTGCAATTGGCCCCCAATTTCATGACATAATGAAAATGGTTGTCCTGTTTTTTAACTAAAAATATGAAGACTTCATCAAATACTATGGTCTATTCTGTATGTTATATCATGGCTTTGTAACTATAGCAACTCTTCCAAGGAAGTGAAAAAAGAAACAAGAATGGAGTGAATGTCCATTTCTTTCATCATGAGTGTAAAATCATTTCAGACCTCCCCAGTGAAAGCCTTGAAACGTGAAAAGGCCTGGATCTAGGAGAAGAACTAAAGATAACACAGTGATTAAAAGCATGAGTTCTTTGAGAGTGGTTAGTAGAAATCCTGAGTTCTTTCCTGTATTTGACACATTTATACATTAAGTTCATTCTAGAGAGTTAAAAGGGGAATTTGTGTCATCATCAAACTCAGAATATCTATTTTATCTAGAGGAAAATATTACTTTATTCATGGTAGAAAAATATAATCTCTTAGTTCATAGAAACATTCATATTGTCTTAGTTTAGATTACTATTGCTATGCTGGAACATTATGACTAAAAGCAAGTTGATAAGGAAAAGATTCGTTTGACTTCATTTCTCTATCAAAATCAATCACTGAAGGAACTTAGGGCAGGAACTCCAGCAAGACTAGATCCTACAGGCAGAAACTGATGCAGAGGCCACGGAGGACTTCTGCTTACTGGCTCGCTCCCCATGGCTTGCTCATCTTACATTCATATATATATATATATATATATATATATATATATATATATATATATATATATGGACAGCCAGTCTAAGGATGGCACTACCTACAATGGGCTGGGCCCTGTTCCATCAATCATAAATTAAGAATATGTCTTATATACAAATATGATGGAGACTTTTTTGGTTGAGATGCCCTCCTCTCAGATAACTCTAACCTGTGTCAAGTTGACATAAAATTAAAAAGTAAATTTGTCCCCTTATAAACTTGATACACAAATACCTTATTGTTAAGACACACCATACTTCTTATTTCTTGTTCATCTCCAAGATCACACACCAAAATAGATATTTCAATAAAAATATACTATAAACTTAAAAAAGCACAACAGGCTTTAAATATTCAAGCACTAAAGCAGTCTCTAAAAAATCCACTCCCTTCTGAAATCAAATGTCTTTGAACTGTGGGATCATATTAAATAAACAAACAAATAAGTTAAATACTTTTTTTTACTTCAAGAGGAAAAAAAAACAGGCCAGATTCACAATCTTATCAAAGCAAAAATCAAACTCAAACTGTAATGATAAAATCTTAATATCCAGTATCTAGATTTATTAATGATCTTTTGGGCTCCTCCAAAGTGCTTGGGTCACTTCTCTGGATCTGTCTTCTGGCTTCACATAGACAAGATTGTCTCCTAGGTTTGGGCTGTCTCTACTTCACACCTGGTGCTGTGATTGGCAGTCAGACATCTCGTGGTACTGGTATCTTCATGCTGGGGCCTTCTGCTGCAGCTGCTTTACACTTTTATCAACAAATCCTTCATGGTTCCAAGCCTCAACTTTTCTGCATGACCTCTTTATTCCTAGGTCTTCCAATGCTACCAAAACTACACCTTCAACAATGGCTTCTCCTGGCCTCTTAAAGTGCCAACACTCTGCTCAATCTCATTATCCCTTCAGTACCACCTGGGTGACTGTTACACTAACACATTCTACTGCATTAATGAAGTAAAACCTTGGCTGCATCTGGACCACAGCTTCTGGGGGCTGACTCTCATGGCACACTTCTCAGAAGATTTCACCTTAGTGATGCTGGTCCTACCTTAATTATAACTCATTTTTCAGCTCCAGTTAATGAGCATCCATTTTCCTATCAAAGCAAAGATCTCCATTTAGTAGTTCTGGCCTCTTGTTAATCACAGGTGAGTCTTCATTTCTACATCACCACACACCATACATTCTTCACACAAAATCCCTGGTAGAGTCCTTGCTCTCTGACACTTCACAACCCCTCATCTGGTTTCAACATTCTTATCTCTCAAGTTCCTACATAACAGCTTACTGAGTTCTCAACACTCAATGGCAATTCTAGTTCAATGTTACAAAGTTCTTCCACAATCTTCCTCAAAGCGACATTGTCAGATCTGTCATAGCAATATCCGTCTACCCAGGTACCAACATGACTTCATTTTGGTTATGATTGCTGTGATGAAATACTATGAGCTAAACAAGTTGGGGAGAAAAGTGTTTATTTTCCACATCATAGTCCAACAATTACAGAAATTAGGACATAAAACTCAAGCAGGGCTGTAACCTAGAGGTAAGAGTTGATGAAGCAGCCATGGAAGGCTGTTGCTTACTGCCTTATTCCTCATGGCTTCCTCAGCCTGCTTCCTTATAGAATGCAGGACAATCATCACAGTGTTGGCATCACCCAAAGCTCACTGGGCCCTCCCCATTAATCATTAATAAAAAAATACCTTACATCCTGATCTTGAGGCATTTTCTCCATGGAGTGATGACCCTTTACTAAGTTAACTCTTGCCTGTGTCAAGTTGACCTAAAATTAGGCAGCATACATATTGTACTATGAAAGTAGTTCCAAATTCCAAAACAATAGGAACATAGTGAGACCAAAAATATTCTAAAAGTATCTTAAAAATTATTTGCCTTTCAAAAGTCCACAAGTAAGGATTTGCACAGATTTAAAAGATTTAATATGTATGACACCATTTTAAACTTAATTCTAAAATTTGTCCATTCAAAAATATTATAAAAGGAAATTAACAAATCTAAAAATGGACTTTTTTGAACTGCTAAGTTTCATACAATATACTCACTGCTCTCCTAACTTCATCCTCATAGCCCAACCCACACAAATTTATACTTTTCCTTTCTTTCATCAGAAAACAGGCATCAAAAATAAAAATAAAATAATTTTTCAAAAGCTAAAAAAAACTAGAACACTAAAATAAACAACAGAAAAAAAGACACACAAAATAAAGATTGAAATACATACACATGCAGGAAAAACATGCATTTGCACACATAAAAGTCCCACAATAAAAACAAAAATCAGAACATTTAACTCATAGCCAAGATTCTTGTCAGTTGAAACCCAAAACAAAACAAAATAAAAATAAACAAAAAAAAAAATGTCAGGACAAAGTATTCTGAGGCAAAAAAAAGAAAAAAAAACTTCTGAAAATACTATTGAGTTCATTTTGTGTCGACTGTCTATTGCTTGGCAATGGGCCATGACCGTGTTATTTGCATATATAGTGAGACACCATTTGATTTAAACTAGTTTTTCCTCTGGGAGCAGTTATCAATTGTAGATAGTTTCTGTTTCAGGAGTGTTCCTTTTTGTCTACTTCCCTAATTAGGGTGCTCTCCATATGGCTGACCCCTTTGCAGGCCTTGTGCATACAGACATAGTCTCTGTGAGTCTATGTCTCATCAGCTGTTTTGTGGAGGCCTTGTTTATTTTGTTTTTTTTTCAAAACAGGATTTCTCTGTAGCTTTGGAGTCTGTCGTGGAACTCTCTCTTATGGGTTAGGCTGGCCTTGCACTCACAGAGATCTGCCTTTCTCTTCCTCCTGAATGCTAGGATTAAATAAGTATGGCAACGCCACCATAATAGTCTGGTTTTCTTATTGTTTTATCCCATACAGCTTTTAAAATCTTACTGCCTTCTCTTCCACAGAGTTTACTGAACTGTGTGGGGATAGATTTGACAGAGACATCACAATTAGAACAAAGTGTTAGCAGTTCTCTCACACTCGGCATAATGGCCACTTGGGTGTCGGTATTTTTCCCATCTCCTGCAGTAGGAAGCTTCTCGAATGATGGCTGATCTATGAGTATAACAGATGTTGCCAGGAGACATTTTGTTGCTATATTCATTTAAAAGTGCAGTAGTATTTAGTTTTCCTTTAGGTTCATAGGCTCGAAATCTCAGGTTCTTAACCATTTAAATAGTATCAGGAATGGGTTCTATGTCATGAATTAGACCTTAAATTAAATCAGAGAATGATGGCTGATGCCACGATGTCTGTGCCATTATTTCATAATGGAAACCTCCAGGCATGTCATTGTTATAGACTGAAAGGTTTGTAGCTGTATTCATGTTTAAATTTCTTTTCTGTTAATTTGCAGAGTACTTTCCATGAACACCAATCAGTATAGGCAAAGACTTTATATAGGTACCTTCTTCACTGTGTTTACTGAATTATGTAGGTGTCTTTAACAATAAGACCTTATCTACAAGATCAACTCAAAAAAAAAATCTGTAGTCCTTCTATATACAAAAAATAAGTGAAAAAAAGAATCAGAGAAACATCACCCTTCACAATAGCCACAAATAACATGAAATATCTTGGGGTAACACTAACCAAAGAAGTGAAAGACCTGTTGGACAAAAACTTTAAATCTTTGAAGAAAGAAATTGAAGAAAATACCAGGAAATGGAAAGATCTCCCATGCCCTTGGTTTGGTAGGATAACATAATAAAAATGGCAATCCTACCAAACACAATCTAAACCCATCAAAATCCCAATACAATTCTTCAAAGACCTTGAACGAACAAAACTCAAATTCATATGGAAAAACAGAAAAAAACCGAGGATATCCAAAAGAATCCTGTACAATAAAGAAATTTCTGGAAGGATCACTATCCCTTACATCAAGCTCTATTATAGAACTACAGTAATGAAAACAGACTGGTATTGGCATAAAAACAGAGAGATTGACTGATGGAATCGAATTGATTACTCAGATATTAATCCACACACCTATGAATACCTGATTTGACAAAAAAGCAGAAATTATACAACAGTAAAAAGAAAGCATCTTCAACCAATGGTGCTGGCATGACTGATGTCAACGTATAGAAGAATGAAAATAGATCCATTCTATCCCCGTGTACAAAACTCAAGTTCAAATGAATTTAAAACCTCAATATAAATCAGACCACACTAAACATGATAGAAGAGAGGTGGGACATAGTTTTCAATACATGGACACAGGAGACCATTTCCTAAAAGTAACCTCAGTATCACAGACAATGAAAGCAACAATAAATAGATTTGACATCTTGAAACTGAGAAACTTCTGTAAAGCAAAGGACATAGTCAATAAAACAAAACAGCAGCTACTGAATCAAAAAAGTTCTTCAACAACCCCCCAACAGACAGAGGTCTGATCTCCAAAATATATAAAGAACTCAAGAAATTATATGTCAAAATTCTAAGTAATCCAATTAAAAGGTGGGCTACAGAACTAAACAAAGAATTCTCAAGAGAAAAATCTCATATGGCCAAAGGACACTTAAGGAAATGTTCAACATCTCTAGCCATCAGAGAAATGCAAATCAAAACAACTCTGAGATATAACCTTACACCAGTCAGAAATGTCTTAGATCAAAAACACCAATGATAGCTTATGCTAGAGAGGATGTGGAGTAAGAGGAACACTCCTCGATTGTGGGTGTGAATGCAAACTTGTGCAACCACTTTGCAAATAAGTATGGCAGTTTCTCAGAAAATTGGAATTCAACCTTCTTCAAGACCCAGCAATACCACTTTTGGATATATGCACAAAGGATGCTAAATTGTACCACACGTACATTTGTTCAACTATGTTCATAGCAGCATTACTTGTAATAGCCAGAACTAGAAACAATCTAGATGCCCCTCAACCAAAGAATGGATAAAGAAAATGTGGCACATTTACACATTAGAGTATTATTCAGCAGGAAAAAAATAACATCTTGAAATTTGCATGCAAGTGAACGGAATTAGAAAAAAAGAAAACATCCTGAATGAGATCACCCAGACCCAAAAAGATGATCATGGTATGTACTCACTCACAAGTTGATATAGCAAAGAATATTGACCTTATATTTCATGATCCTAGAAAAGCTAAGTAACAATGTGAACTCTAAGAAAAACATACATAGATCCACATAAAAGGAGAAATAGACCAGATTGCCTGACAAATTGGGAGTATGAGGGTGTGTGGGGAGGGCTGGTAGAAAGAGGAGACAAGGGGAAAGGGAGAAGAGGAAGAAGAACTTAAGACAACGGGTTAGTCGAGATGGAGGAAGAACAGAGATGAGAGCAAGGAAAGAGATATCTTGATTGAGAGCTCCATTATGGGGCTAGCATGAAACCTGGCACTAGAGAAATTCCCAGGAATCTCAACGATGACCCCAGCTAAGACCCTAAGCCAGGGAGGAGCGGGTGCCCAAACTGGCCTTGCCCTGTAGTCATACTGATAAATATCTTAAATATCACTATAGAATGTGCATCTAGCAACTGAGGCAAACAGAGACAAAGACCTGCATTGGAGCACTGGACTGACCTCCTAAAGTCCAGTTTAAGAGTGGGTGGAATGAGAATATGAGCAAAGACATCAAGACCATGATAGGGACATCCCCTGAAACAGTTTACCTGAGCTAATGGGAGCTCACCAACTCTAGCTGGACAGGAAAGGAAACAGCATAGGTCCAAACTAGTCCTTCTGAATATCAGTTGTATGGATGGAGCAGACTGCAGGGCCACTAGCAGTTGCACCAGGATTCATCCCTACTGCTTATACTGGCCTTTGTGGATCCTATTCTCTTTGGATCATTACGTTTCTCAGCCTAAATATAGTAGGGAGGGCTTTGGACCTTCCCCAAAGCATGTGCCTTAAACTCTGAGGGGTAGATAGGGTTGGGGTGTGGGGGAAGATGAAGGGAATGGGAGGATGGAAGGGAGTGGGAATTGGGATTGGTATGTAAAATTTAAAAAGATAGTTTTTCTTTTTAAAAAATTAAAAAAACCCTTATCTTCAGTATATTAAGCAACTGATAGTGTTGGCAATATCCTGGGATTTTTTTCTCAAATTGGTTTATTAAATGATGAATGGATAGTAGCCAGGCAAGAAGTAGAGGTGGGACAACAAAACTAAGGATGATGGGAAGGAGAAGGGTGGAGTCAGATGAGTTGACAACCATATGAAGAGGGAGCAGGAGATGAATGTGCCATGCCAGTAAAGGTACTGTCACATTCCAAAGCATAGCTAAGTATTATGGGTTAATTTAAGTCTAAGAATTGGCTAGTAACAAGTTTGAGCTCTCAGCCAAGCATTTATGAGGAATATTAACCCTTTAAGTCAATTATTTGGTTATTGGCTGGTGGGAGAGAAACATCAGTTACATATGACATCCGGTGGTCAGGGACACATACTTCCATATAAAACCTGAGGAAGCTTTAAAAAAAGATTTTAAACACACACACACAAAAAAAAAAAAAACATAAAACAAACAAACAAAAAAACCAGAATCAAATGCAACCTATTAGTAACCACTGTTTCTCCAGTCGGTTCTCTTTGCTGAAGCAAGCATAGGCATGGCTCCTTTCAGAGAAGACTTCCTGACTAGGAGCCAGTAAATGGGCAGCTCTTTTAAGAGGACCAATTACCAAACCTTTAATGGAGTTTAAGAGCAGCAGCTGGCATATAACTCAGTGGCATCATGAACCCAGAGTTGTATCAGTAAACTTCACTCCAACAGCTGTCAATAAACATATCTGCCATGAGACTAATCTCTCCAGCAACTAAGACATAGGGAGGAGATAGATACTTTGGTCCCAGTCATCCTTACTCATGTGGTCAAAAAAAGACAGAGATAAAAATTATAAACACATGCAAATTCAAAAAAATCTATAAATGGTTTATATTATATTTAAAAATACAAGTAGGCTTGGGAGAGAAAAGAAAAAAGGTAGATAAAGTTCTTGAAAAATAGAGTAAGAAAAAACATAATAAACCATGTAAAGCTAGTTATATTGGCAAAGAAACTTTCCTTGCTGACAGTTACTGTCCAACATGGACTAGCAAGATGAAAAAAAAATTGACAGCCAAACATTGCAGACAAGGTAGAACAGTCCTTCAAAAAGTCCCTGCTTCATAGGAAAGTCTCTGAGCTATACCAGGCCTTTAGGCCAGAGTTGGACGCCCCAATGTTACAGAAGAACTTTGGGTGATGGTCCAGGAAGTCTGATGTTCCTGTCACTAGGTAACATTGCACCATTCTTGAGTATTTGATGGTGTTGAACAGTAGATATTACAGTTTTCCTTGGCTATGATAAAAGATAAATTATGTACAAAACTTTGGATTCACAAAATAAGACAAATAATAGAGATTTTTCTCTAATTTCATCAAATGCAAATAAACTGGATATTGCAACTGTAAATCTTGATAACTGTTTTTGTTAATCTTACTATGTTACAATTAAGACTTTCCTTTTCATTTAGACAGAAAGGGGTAAATGCTGTGGAAAAAAATCCTCTTGTACACTGTAAAGGTTTGTCACTCAAATAGGTTTAAAAACTGCTGATTGACCAGAAGCCAGGCAGGAATTAGAGGCAGGGTGATCAAACTAAGAATGACAGAAGGGGAAGTGTCAAGCCGGGCGGTGGTGGCGCACGCCTTTAATCCCAGCACTCGGGAGGCAGAGGCAGGCGGATCTCTGTGAGTTCGAGACCAGCCTGGTCTACAGAGCGAGTTCCAGGACAGGCTCCAAAGCCGCAGAGAAACCCTGCCTCGAAAAACCAAAAAAAAAAAAAAAAAAAAAAAAAAAAGAAGGGGAAGTGTCAGAGGAGTTGCCAGCCAGGTTCAGAGGAAGCAGGAGATGAATGTGCCATGCTGATAAAGATACTGACATGTGACACAGTATAGATAAGAAATAAGAGATAATATAAGTGTAAGCGTAAGCTAGTTATAAGTGTGAGCTATTGGCCAAGCATTTATTAGCAATATTAGCCTCTCAGTCAACTATTTGGAAAAAAAGTAGAAAGGAGAAAAATATTCATTTATGCAGTTATCTTCTTGCTCTAGCTAAAATTACAAGTACTATATATAACACTTATGGAAAGAGCAGATAATCTCCTATTGCTCCTGACTTTAGAAGAAATGCTTCAAGTTTCTTTCCATGTAGGTTAATTTTGGCTTGTTGTAAATCATCTTTATTATCCAGAGGTATGACATATGTATCTTTTTCTCGTAAGAATGTTTATCATCAAGGGATATTGGATTTTGTCAAAGAACTTTTCTATATCTGACAAAATATCTTCTGGTTTTGGCTTTTTATCTATTTATAAGATAGGCTTTATTTATTGACTTAGCATATTTTGGAGCACCCATGTATCATTTGGATGAAACATTCTTGATCCTGGTTAGAATGATATTCATTATGTCTTGTTGAATTCATTATGCATGTATTTACTGAGAATGATTGCCTATGTGTTCATAACGGTAGTGGTCTGTAATTATCTTTGGTGAATTTTATGTGGTTTGAATATCAGGGTAACTTTTGCCTCATAAAAGAATTGGACAATGTTCTTTCTGTTTCTATTTTACAGAGTAATTTGAGGATTATTGTGATAAATCTTCTTTGAAAAATATAATTAATTCTGCATTGAAACCATGTAACTCCTCAGCTTTTGGGAGTTGGGAGAATTTTAATTACAACTTCTATTTCACTAGGGTTATAGATTACTTTATATTAATTTAACTTTGATAGGTATTTTTCCAGGATAAATAGATTTATAAAACATATCATGACATAATAGAAAATTTTGTGGATAATATTTGCAAAAATATCATTTTTATAACTATATAGCTTTTATATATATTATTTTGTTTGCTCCTAATGACTCATTTTTTCTGTGACTTCTTTCTTCTATTCTAAAAGAAGTTCAATTGTTTAAATATACATAGAAACAAAATGTTACAAGCAAAAATATCTTTCTATAAGTCAATAGAATGATTGAAAAGTTTTGCTATTTTGCTTAAAAAGTAGAAAAACATTGCTCATAATTAAAACATGTGTTCTAATAATTTTATATAAAGTCAAATTTTTGCACTGAAATTTCTGTATATCACTGTTATGTTTATTTCAGTATTTTTGTCCAGTGGGTAATAAAATACATTTATGGAAAATTTTTGTCAGAGTAGAACTGAAGGAAAAAGAAACATGTTCTAGAGAATTGAAACAAAACAAAGAAAAGCTGTCAAAGGACTATACGCCAGACACCAAATAGAACTGACTCCTTTGAGAGGAGACAAAGTAAAAAATAAATGGTATTAAAGTTAAACACTATTGCTGGAAGAAAACTTAATGAAAACAGTGAATCAAAAATAAGTTGTCTTGAGGGGAGTAAATGTGTATAAGAACTTAAGGTTTGTAAGTTTGATATTATTTGATATAAATCATATAAATGACAATGCCTGTTCTTCGAGAAATAGTAAGTAACACAAAAACAACATTTTTTCTACAAAGAAAATCCATATTTATAATCAAATATATCATGTGTGGATAGTTCTACAGTTCAGAAAAACTAATCATAAATAATCTCGAGCAAGTTAGGACTAGATGAAGTAATTTACAACTGCAAATGGACCTATACCATATAGTTTACATTGTGCTTTACAAGTTATAATAAAATATTCACTTTAAGATTTGTTTAAAAAAACTATAAACAATGTAGAGGTATGCTATTTATGACATGTAGAATACCATTTATTTTCAATAGTTTTTCATATACAAACATACAATCTTTCCTTAAAATGTCTAAAGACTTGGCATCACTGGAAGTGAAAGATTTATGCCAATGTCAAACATGAAAATTTATCTCCAAGTTATCACACTTAGTATGAATATGCATTTTCATCTTTAGCACAATGACAAAGATATTCATAAATAACTCAAACCCTCTTTGTATAATAGGGATTTTCAAAAATAGAGATATCACAATACACATATAATAATTTATTGATAAGTTTGTTGATAGTTTCAACACAGTGGAACATCAAGTGCTTTTTTCAAGAAAAATATATTCATGCCAATTTTAATGTTTATTTACATATAGATTTTGTCACTATTGTATTCATATTTGTTACTTTTCTTATATCATTAACTAGTTTTCAGTTCTCTAAAACTCTCAATTTTCACTACTCAAAATGGACTTACATGTGTTTTGGGAGTTCAGTCATTGCAAGAATTAAGGTGAGAATTCTTAACTACTCTAGGATACTAGCTTTCTGCATGCTCTCTGAACAGAACTAGTCCAAAAGAGGAAAAAGGAGCTTCTCACACATATCTACAGCCAAACTTACTGATGGGAGATTCTTTATTCTATGTCTAGTATTCTCACCTATTTTCTGATACCAGTTGTCTCTTTGAATAATAAAATGCACATAATACAAGGATTTTGAGATATAACATTATTTATGGAATACAGCCATGAATAGCTTCATTTTTGGCAAGACTTTAAACAAAGAACATTTCTGATCAGGCTGAGGAAATATTGTGCAGTTCATTCTTAATAATATATTAATAATTCATGTACATGTCTTTATTTTTTTGACATTACCAGATATAGTATTTTGTTTCAGCGTTGTATGGGTAGGGAGGATCTGAAAAGGTAGAGTGGTACAAAGATTAGTAGTGTCTGTTCCTTTCTGGGCATGCGTGATAGAGGAATAGAGGATAAACTCTGGCTCTGAGTTCTGGGTTCTTCTTTGCAGAACTTTTCAATAATGTGACTCAGAACATGTATATGAAAACCCTTGCTTTCTGTTTAGACCTTGGCTCCAGTCTTGTAAGCTGGCTTCTAAGACTAGTAGATAAATTTCTCTAGCATGTCCTCAGATATAATCAATTATTTAATTCTCTGTAATAGATAGGAAAGGAAGTATGAACAAAGTTCTTTTCTTCTGGTTTCTTTCACCATGTCTTCTGTGTATTATGATATAAAATATGTTACCATATAAATTCTAATGAAGATTTTATTTACCTCTTTTAGAGAATCTCAGAATAGAGTGCAGTGATGTAGGCAGTCTTCTCAATATATTTTCCTTTCTCTATAACATAACCAGAGATTAAAATTAAGACATACAATTTTAAAGTAACTTTTTTCTAAGAAGAGCTAGCTATATTGATAAAATAGAAATTGGTTGAAAAATTAAATTACAAATAATTATGTGCATATTTTTCTAAAGTTATTATGCATCAATTAATGGTTTAGGCATCACTTAGTTTAGGACCAATATAGTATCATCATATTTTCCTTATATGACACCTAAGACTGCACAGAACATGTGTATAGGAAGAGGTTTTAGTCAAAGAGAAATAATCCTAGAATTAGGCCAGAAGTGGAATTCCATGTTTTACATACTCTAATTTTTTACTGATACTGATTTGTATGGACTTATTAAAGGGAGAAAGAAAAATACTTAAAATATAGTTACTTGAACAGGTATTATGTCTCAATTTAAGAATTCTTATAGTATTCTTGTAAGGCCCTAGATTCAATCCCCAAAATTGCAACAAAAGACAGCAAAAAACATCAACCTTTGGGCCAGGTGTCTTTTTAGTTACTTCCGTGTCCACTGCTCTCATTTCAGAATACTAAATAAACTTTTTTGTTATCTCATAAAAGAATGAAGCTACTCTGCACGAGTTATTGCTATAATTCTACAGTCATAAAAGGATATTTTCAATATAATTTTATTTTAGTGTATTTGAGGCTGAAGTGAGTAACATATAGGTATTGTTTTTTTTAATTTATTTATTTATTAAGGATTTCTGCCTCCTCCCCGCCACCGCCTCCCATTTCCCTCCCCCTCCCCCGATCAAGTCACCCTCCCTCATCTGCTCGAAGAGCAATCAGGGTTCCCTGACCTTTGGGAAGCCCAAGGTATTGTTTTATGAGAGAAAAACTTTGCAAAATATTTCTTTTACAGTCTTTGTATAGCTGAATATTATATGCAACATCCATGTGGTTTTATCATTCTTATTTACCTAAAGAATTTAAAGTTACTGTTTCTCAATTTCTATTAACTAATTTGTGGTTTGAGAAGTCCTTTGGTATATGTATTGCTTTTATTGGTTAATAAAGAATCTGCTTTGGGCCTATTGCATTACAGAATAGGGCAAGGTGGGAATTTCAAGCAGCTAAAGGAGGAGAGAGTATACAGAGCCAAAGCAATTCAGTGTAGCCTACAAAGGAGAAAGATGCCAGATGCCAGCCAGAACCTTACCAGTAAACCACGGGCCTCCTGGAAAATATAAAATAATAGAAATGGGTTAATCTAAGATGTAAGATCTGGCTACAAATATGCTTAAGCTATTGGCAAAACAGTATTGTAATCAATACAACTACTGTGTAATTATTTCTGGTCTGGGAAGCTGGGAAATGAACAAGCAGCCTGTGTCTACAAATCTGTATTTTACGGAAAATGAAGATATGTTTTCTCTAGCATTTAGCAATATGTGATGTTTTGATATAGGTTGCAATGAATATTAGTTCATAGAACCTTTATATTCATTTTGTGACAGTATTTTGATGAAATCAAGTAGTACATTTAATAATAAAATTTATTTGGATAGAGGTCTATTTATTAAAATAATAAAAGAATGTGTTTGGTATGATTGAGATACGATTGCATATTACATTTCAATTTTGCTGTAAAATACATATATAGTCAAACATGTTTTGACTATGGATTTAATTCACAAAAGGGCAGAAACAACGTGAATGCTTTTCTATAAATTTTATTAAAATTATTCAAAAATTTGGAATTATCAACAACAATAGAATATCTGTGGCCTCAAGCAGGAAAAGATGGACAGAAAATGATAGATACACTTTGAAATTAGTTATTATGAGATCAAACAGAATAAAAACAAGTAGATATATTTTTGGCTAGAAGATAAAATGAAGAATGAAGATATTAGAAGATTATGATAACATCTGAATATCTTTTAAAATCTTGAGTCATTCCATGTGAAATTCAGCCACAAATGAAATATAGCCCAAGGTTGTGATGAAGGGTCTCTCTGACCTCTCCAGTCTATTTCTAAAGCAATCATCCTTCTGCTGTTGTTGTTAGATTTCATGACTTAAATGAAATGACTGATTTTATCAAGTTCCATTAAGTATGAAGTATAGCTATATCTTACTCAACTCTTTTTGTATCTACAAATGTGATATAGGGTGAGGGCTCCTTGCTTTTTCTGTTGTCTCTTTGTTTTGACTGAAAGAAGATTCTTAAAGGCTAATTCAGCTGTCGCCATGTATAATTAGAAAATATAGGTTAATAAATATTCATCTACAATAGTCAAGCTTGTAGTCATGTTAGTTAGGTTTCCTAGGTATATAGAGATATATTTCAGTTACATAGGCATTCTTCAAATCTTTCAGAGACCTTCATTTTACGGCTTTTAAATGTTTTAAGAACTTAGGACTTTTCATGACAGTGAGACACATCTGCTCCTGGCAGCACCAATGTACTTCAAGAGGATGATGGACATCAAAGAGGATACTCATGAAGTTTGATAGCCTTTTAGGCAAGAAATTGCTCTTGCCTGGACTGATTGATGCAATGCTGTATGAACTGGATATGCAGCACCCACAGAAAAATGACTACTGAATTTGCCTAAAGATGGTGAGACAGTCTTTTGGGGTTCCTGCTTTATCAAAGAACAAAAAGAGTCTGCCAGACATTCTGCAGGACATAGAAAAAAGTGACTGACTAACTGTCACTATAGTGGAACTTTTTTTTTTTAATTTTCTGATTCATGGAAAAGTCTGCTAGATATTGGTCTGACAATTGATGACCCAATGGTAAAGAACGTTGGGTAACTGTCTAGGCAGCAAGATGTCTCTGTCCATTCTAGAATTCTCCATGTTGATTACAATGCACTTCCTGTTTGCTTAGGTAATATTATATCATTCTAGAGTTTTTGATAGAATTGAAGAATAGATAGTTGTAGTTATAGTTTTCCTTAGTTATGATAAAAGATAAAGTAGACATAAGTATTGTAACTATAATAATTACTTGATACCTGTTTTGTTATATATAATTTTACTATGTTAAATTGAAAACCTTCCTTTTTATTTAAACAGAAAAAGGAAAATGGTGTGTCAAGTTTATGTGTATATGCATTGCTTTTATTGGTTAATAAGTGAAGAAGCTGTTTTGGCCAGTGGCTTAATGGATTATAGGTAGGCAGGGAAAACTAAACTGAATGCTGGGAGAAAGAAGGCAGAGTCAGAGAGAAGCCATGTAGCCCCACTAGAGACAGATGCCAGATGGAAAGTTGCCAGTAAGCCACAGCCATGTGATGACACACAGATTAATAGAAGAGGGTTAAATTAGGAGCTAGCCAATTAGAAGCTAGAACTAATAGTGCAAGCAATGATTTAATGAATATATTTTATGTGTGGCTATTTCTGGTCTGAGCTGTGGGAACAAACTGGCTGCAAACGATAACATCTCCAGACCCTTCCCTGAGTTTTTTTTTTTTTTTCATATAACCCAGGGAAGCTACACACTGGAACAAACATAACCTTGAAGGTGTTATTATGCCTAGACCAACTTTTCACATCTACTTGTGAAACTCTGACTAGCAGAGGAATTTCATGGCTAAGGGATCTTGGCTCTCAGAACAATCTATACCCACTTTCTCATATGCCAGGGAAAATTTAAACCAAATGCTTGTCTTGTTTTTAGTCCATGATGTTCTCTAACAATGATCTAGTATCTTTGTAAGGGGCCTTCACCCTTCCTTCCCCTGGAATCTGTAAAACCGAGTTTTTATTCCCCTGATATCATTAATTTATGACTAACCATACATCTCTGCTTCCCACCTATCTTTGAATGCTAATCATTACTATCTTTTTGTCCTATTCAACTTATTAAGCACACTGGAACACTAGGAGAGAAGGAAATAAATCTCCCTTGCCTTCACAAGAGAAAAATAAAACGTTTTTTTTTCCTTTTTTTATTGAGAAAAGGAGAAAAAAAACAAGTTTCCACCTCCTCCCAGCCTCCCATTTCCCTCCCCCTCCTCCCACCCTTCTCCCTCTCCTCCCACTCCTTCCCCCCTCCCTCTCCAGTCCAAAGAGCAGTCAGGGTTCCCTGCCATGTGGTAAGTCCTAGGTCCTCCCTCCTCCGTCCACATCTAGGAAGGTGAACATCCAAACTGGCTAGGCTCCCACAAAGCCAGCACATTACGTAGGATCAAAACCCCGTGCCACTGTCCTTGGCGTCTCATCAGCCCTCATTGTTCGCCATATTCAGAGAGTCCAGTTTTATCCCATGCTTTTTCAGTCACAGTCCAGCTGGACTTGGTGAGCTCCCAATAGATCAGCTCCACTGTCTCAGTGGGTGGGTGCACCCCTCGTGGTCCCGACTTCTTTGATCATGTTCTCCCTCCTTCTGCTCCTCATTGGGACCTTGGGAGCTCAGTCCAGTGCTCCAGTGTGGGTCTCTGTCTCTATCTCCATCCATCACCAGATGAAGGTTCTATGATGATATGCAAGATACTCGTCAGTATTGCTATAGGATAGGGTCATTTCAGGTTCCCTATCCTCAGCTGCCCAAGGAACTAACTGGGGACCTCGGCTTGGGCACCTGGGAGCCACTCTAGGTTCAAGTCTCTTGCCAACCATAAGGTGGCTCCCTTAACTAAGAATTGTGCTTCCGTGCTCCCCTATCCAACCTTCCTTTATCCCAATCCTCCTTTTTCCCCAAGTTCCCCCCTTCCTCCCCTTCTCCCTTTTCTCTCTTCATCTCCCCTTACCCCCTTCCCACCCCACCCCCAAGATTTCAATAGCCTTTGCTGGAGAGGCTGTGGAGGAAGGGGTACCCTCATCCATTGCTGGTGGGAATGCAATCTTGTGCAACCACTTTGGAAATCAGTGTTTCGGTTTCTCAGGAAATTTGGGATCAACCTACCCCTGGACCCAGCAATACCACTCCTGAGAATATACCCAAGAGATGCCCTATCATATGACAAGAGCATTTGTTCAACTATGTTCATAGCAGTATTATTTGTAATAGCCAGAACCTGGAAACAACCTAGATGCCCTTCAATGGAAGAATGGATGAAGAAAGTGTGTAATATCTACACATTAGAGTACTACGCTGTGGTAAAAAACAACGACTTCTCGAATTTAGCATGCAAATGGATGGAAATAGAAAACACTATCCTGAGTGAGGTAACCCAGACCCAAAAAGATGAACATGGGATGTACTCACTCATAATTGGTTTCTAGCCATAAATAAGGGACACGGAGTCTACAATTGGTGAAACTAAAGAAGCTAAGTAAGAAGGTGAACCAGTTATCCACTTGGCTATGGGAAGTAGACAAAGTTGCCGGGGAGAAAACAGTTTTTTTTAAAAAAAAAAATATTATGTAATCAATATAAGTCATTGTCTCTATTCTCTTTGAACTAACTCTCTTACACTAAACACAGTACATGCATTATATCTTTTGAGGATATATTGATGCTCTTGCCTGAAGTCGTGGCTTATTCTACTTCATAAACCTGAAGAGTTGTGTAGTCTCTATTATGTTAAATAAAAGGTCCCTTTTAATGTTATTTTATCACTTGTAAATATCAAGAATCTGATTTTATCTATATATTTCACATGACTTTCCAAAAATTACATTGTTTTAAATTTAAATATAATTATATTCTTTCTTCCATTTTTATCCCCCCAACATTTTCTGCTTACCCTCCCTTGAACCTTTCAAATATGAAACCTCCACTCTCAAGTTCATAGTTTTTATTTGATTATTGTTGCTACATAAACATATATATATTCTTGTTTATAACGCAAAGGCATTGCACGAGTGCATGCATACACACAGACACACACACACACATCCACACACAAAAGCTGCTGAGTCTGGTTTATTTGTTTGCGTGAATGTGGTTTTGAGGAATAACATGTAAGTTTGGATGGACAAAAACGGGCTTCATCCCTAGCAAATGTTAATTCTTCTCCCAGCAGCCATTAGTTCCCTGTTGTTTTTTTGTCCTAGGGGTAGAACTAGGTGAATTTTTTCTGTTCCCTGTCAACATGATATTGTTATCGCTGTTTCTATGCTCCCTTATACAGAAATTTGTAGAAGAGACATTCACAGTAGGTTTAATTGTATTGTGACTCTTACAATCTTTCCAGTTCCTCTTTATATCCTATATTCCCCTAAATGTAGCAAGACCACCCATCCCACTAAATAACCAAAACCCCTTCAAATACAATTATTGGGAATGTGGACATTGTTTTCTCTAGACCCCTTGCTAATGAATTTGAGTAAAACATCTTTAAGAGCTCCTGAGAACATTTTGAGTAAGACCAGTTGTAACCTTTGTTGATAGATATCACCTGTCAAGTTTCAGGATATCTCCCTTGATCAACCAGATCCATATCAACCTGGAACAAATCCACAACTTCTTGTTTCTGTGGAAACAAAACTCTAAAGTATTTTTGATTTCCATTTTATAAGTGTATTTTTGACATTTTTAAAATTAATACAGTCTTCAAGTATCTATGCTGGTTTACTTTAGCAATCTCTCTTTCAATCCCATGTCTCTTAGAAGCTGTTGTTAGCTTGTCAGCATTCAAAAGCTTCAAAATCAACATAAGCTGTTAAGCTATATTTAAATCCTCCTCATGCTCTATAGGTTGGCTCTTCCAGCTCTCTGGTCAAGTCTTGAAAATCAAGCCTAAAGCTTCCAGAGCCTGGTGGGAGGAGCATGATCAGGAAATGCATTCAACCTTCCAAGAGCTCTAGAATGCTGGTGCCTCTGCTGTGGCAGGCATTATTATTACTTTGATTTTTGTTCCTCCTTAACATACTGGCTGCTCAAGAGACATCCCCGTGGGCACCTGGGGTCTCCTCTAGAGCCAAGTCTCTCGTCAACCCTAAAATGGATACTTTAATGTAAGTACCTTCTCCCATGCTCCTATATTTGCCCTTTCTCCATCTCCACCATCCCACTCCCCGAAGCTGTTGCCAGTCCTTCCCTTCTCCCTTCCCTCTCCCCCTCTCCCCTTTCCTCCATCCTCACACCTACCTCTGCCCCAACCCCTATGCTCACAACTTTTGCCCTGCAATCTTGTTGCTTCCAATTTCCAGGAGGATCTATAAATGTTTTTCTTTGGGTTCACCTTGTTATTTGGCTTCTCTGGGCTTGTGAACTATAGGCTTAATATACTATCACTCTGATGATTATCTCGAATATCACCAAGGAATCTTCATCTGGCGACAGATGGAGATAGAGACAGAAACCCTCATCAGAGCAATGGACTGAGCTCCCAAGGTCCAGTTGAAAGGCAGAAGGAGGGAGAAGACAAGCAAAGAAGTCAGGACCGCGAGGGATTGGTCGACCAACTGAGGCAGTGTGCCTGTTCTAATGGGAGCTCACCAAATCCAGCTGGACCGGCTCTGAATGAGCATGTGATCAAACTGGACTCTCTGATTGTGGCTGACGGGGGGCTACTAAGAAGCCATTGATAAAAGCACTGAGAATTGTTTTCACGGCATGTTCTGGCTTTTTGGGACCCTAGTCTATATGGATGCACAGGTCCCTAGGCCTGGATGTAGCAGGGAGGGCCTTGGACTCTCTCAAGCAGGGTGGAAGAGGGAGGAGGGGGTGTGGGGGAGAGGTAGGGGATTATAATGAGGGAAGGAAGTGTAAATAATTGAATGAAAAAATAAAAAAAACAAAAGAAAACCAACAACAACAACAAAAAAAAACATACTGGCTGCTCGAGGTCTTGCATGCAGGCAGAATTTCTTAAAAGAATGTCGCACTTTTTTTTTCTTTTTCAGCATTTTCAGGCCTTACGTGGAAATACGCCGCACAATGGGTACCTAAATTCTTTTTTTCCCTCTTTCCTCTTTACTCTTTTGGATATTGAAGGAACCACCATCCGGCTCCTAAATAAATAATATACATGGAGGCTTATTGTTACTTTTAAATGCCCAGCCTTACTTTGGCTTGCTTCTAGCTTGCTTTTCCTAACTTATTTTATTCCATCTCTCTTTTGTCTCAGGGCTTTAACCTTTCTATATTTCTGCATAACTTTCATTTATATTTTACTTTGTGGTTTGTTGTTTGCAGGGTGGCTGGCTCCTATAGTCCTACCCCATCTTTTTGAGATTTCTCCTTTTATTTATACTCTCTGTCAGTCTTACCTATCCTTTATCCGCCCTTATTATTGACTGTTCAGCTCTTTATTAGACCGTCAGGTATTTTAGATAGGCAAAGAATCACAGCTTCACAGAGTTAAACAAATGCAACATAAATGAAAGCAAGACCTCTTTATATTATTAAAACAATGTTCCACAGCATAAAAAAATTAGCACACCTTTAAATAATATTTTACAACAATTAAGTTTGATTTTGATTTTAGTGGATTAATAACATATAATGATAACAGTTAAGACTTCCTTCCATCAGCATTTTACTACCTTCAGTACCTTACCAGCAATGAACCAAGTAAATGCATATTTTGATAAATCCATGTAACCAAATGATAGAATTAATATAAAACATGAGTGAATTCCCACCATCCGTAAGAGAAATTATTGACCAGAGTACTTACTTCAAAATGAATAAGACTAGATGTTCCATTATTTCCTTTCTTCTTGGGATGCATGGATTGACACTTGCTATAAGTGGCTCAGGAGACTGTGCCTGAGGTAACATACATTTCAAACTTGAGTTATTATAATTTTCCATTGATATTGGTCTTATACTGAAAGATTGTTATTGGTAAGTGAAAAAATCATGAGGAGAAATTTTTAGGGACATTTATTGTTTATTTTCATGAAGAGCACCGCTGCACGTAAAATACTTTACGATAAAGATGAAGAAAGCGAGAATAATATTTAAAGTCCCAGTGTATGTGAATGACAGAATTTAGAAGTTTGACTCAAGACATCTATATTGGCATTCATGAACTAATAATCAGTTCTTTAATCTTAAAAGAAATTGTTCATTTTGATTCAATGTATTTGCAAGTTTATATTCCATACACACAAAACTGAATCACTTTGCAACCAAAACTCGCTAAATTAAAGGCTATAATTTTACATAATACAAAAGTCAACAAATTATAATATGAATATTTACTAATGATTTTAGATCACTTTAAGTTTTCAGTTATGTGGCTTTATTATTTTTGCTTTGTAATTCTCCTTTATTTTTCTTGAGTGAAGCAGTGTGGTTACAGAGCTTCTGGTAACCAGAAAGGTAGAAGTCAGGTACTTTTGCGAGAAACTGCAGCTTGCTCCTGAGATGTGGGTTAAATATAGACTCTGTGGAGAAAGCAGTCAGATTCAAGGTCTCTGCAATTCTGCATGGGTGAATGGCATCACTAAGGTACATAATAGCTGTTCCTACAGGCAGAGCAAATTTACCCACTAGATAAAAGATATAAATCCAGGTCAGTGCATTAGTACAGAAAATGTTATTAGCAAGCTACTGTTCCCCCTTCCCCACTTAAGGTAGTCATTACTTCTTCCTCGGTAAGTTTTTATTTTTGAGAACACAATGCGCAAATATTAATTCAGAACCATAACACAGCAAATTTCCTAAAACTAAATATTGAGACAGTGAAGATAAATGGAACCCAAGCCCATAAACCAAAGAATTGATAGCCTAATACTTTTTAAAAACTTGGACACTGAATTTCCCTGTTACATGCATTTAGAATAATAGTTAACTTCATTTGAAATATCTCCACACAGGATACACATAATTAAAGTTGCTTTTGAAATGCTACATATTTTACTTATGCTTTTCCTTAAGAGCCTCGCTAATGCAAGAAATATGTGCCTACCCAATGCTCTTGAAGACCTGTCTTTGGCCAGTTTACATTGCATTCTTCTAGAAAAGAATTCTCATGGCAATTCATAGTCCTTCAGAAAAATATAATCTTATTGTCCCATCAAAACTGCTACCACTGTGATAGAAAATACGTTGGTGAATGCAAACAGGAAGAGAATAAATTATAGTTGGCTATTTTAAGTTGTGGGGGAATACTGATCACACCTACGATTCCCTGTGTTCCAGACTCTATAGTTTGCTAGGATGATTCTCTGAACTGTGAAGGATTTTGAATATCATAAAAACAAAATTCTCTCATAGTACTCTAAGGTGGTCTGAGATAGTGAGATAGTGGTCTGGAATAGTGAGCTGTCACTAATAATAATTTGTAGAAAAAAGAATAAGAAATTACATGTCCCTTTTTCCCTCTTAAAAGAAACTTCAATGTACATTTCTAGTCAATTCAGCACTCTCCAATGGCAATGCTAACACATCAAGTAAACTCTTTGCATAAGAAGGCATCTGTTGGGTATTTGAATGACAACTGCTATTTCTCTCAGTATTGAGTGCACATGGGGTTTCTTATAGGATTTTATACTATAAAAGTCAGTATAAATTTCCCTTTGCATAGGTCATTACTCTATGCCCTTCACATCTCCGAAAACAGGTCAGTTTATTGTTTGTGAGCCTCATTTTTGGCTGTAGGAATCTGTTTGCTCTGGATGTTAGGACCATGGTTGCACAGATCGTCTCAGGCCACTATTTCAGCTCAAAAGCATAATTTCTAAATCTTGTCACATTCTATTGAGTATTTCTCAGGCTCATTATTAGGTGATCAATGGTATATTGAAAAATACTGATCACTACCATGAGGGAGGCAAATCACTGCCTTGCTCAGTCATTATCAGAAAAGCTTCCTCCTGAAATATACAGGAAGAAATACCAAGACCAGCAACTAGACATTACATAGAATGAGACACCTCAGAACACTCAGACCCAAATGGGATATCTCTATCAAACCTCTCCCATCAGGGCACAAGGAACATTACTGAAGGGACAGCCATGGCAGAAAGAGTCTATGAGTCGTAGGGAATGGAGAAAACCAAGAAAAGAGCCCTTCTACATCAATAGGATCAACACACACAAACTTACAAAGACTGAAGTAGCATTGGCACCTACATCAGAGGTCTGTACCAGAAGAAATCTTAACTCTGAAAGAAGTGGACAGATGACACTTTTTGTTGTCTTTTTCATAAAATACATAGTGATCACAGTTTCCCCTCCCTCTGATCCTCCCAAACACCCTTGTCTTCTCCCCTCTCCACCAGATCAACTCCTTCTTTGTTTCCCTTCAAAAAAAGAGAATGCCTCACAGGGATATCTACCGAACAAGGCCTAACAAGGGTCGATGTTTCTTGATTCATTTTTTCTGAACCCCTATGAGCTCTGGTTATTTGATTCTGTGGACCCAGTTCTCTTGACGTTCTTGAGCCCTCTAGGTACTATAATCCTTCCTCCTACCTAATCTACTGAGTTCCTCTTGCCCTACCTCATGTTCTGATCTAGGTCCCCTGTATACATTACCGTGGTTGCTTATATTGGGGCTTTTGTAATACTCAAATCTGTGTCTAGAGGTGTCTGACTTTTGTTGTTTATTCTTGGGTACACTTTTCTGCCTGCTGCATTGTCTTGTACAGCCTTGATATGAAGGTTTGTGCCAGGTCTTATTGTAACTTGTTAGGCCTTTCAAGGTTCGTAAAGAATTTTGTGTTGGAATTTTACATTGAATGTATAAATTGCTTTTGGTAGGATAGCCATTTTTCTATGTTAATCCTACCAATCCATGAACATATGAGATCTTTTCATCTTATGATATCTTTTGTAATTTCTTTCTTCCAAGATTTGAAGTCCCTGTCATGCAGATCTTTCACTTGCTTAGTGAGAATTACACCAACATATCTTATTATTTGTGGCTATTGTGAATGGTGTTATTTCCATAATTTCTTTTTCAGCTCATTTGTCATCCATATAAAGGAGGATTATTAATTTTTTGACTTGATCTTATATTCAACCTCCTCATTAAAGAAGTTTATCAGATGTAGAAGTTCCTTGATAGAATTTTTGGGTGCCCTGATTTTTAATACAGAAGCAATATCCAATTGATAAGCACTTGCAAATAAATATATAGTTTTCTTTTTTAGGAAATCATACTGGGGGTAAATGCTATCTTTTATTTTTCCAATTAGTAGATAATATTTAATGTATATTGTAGTTGATAGACCAAATATATATTTAATTGAAATATTATAATGAATAAAAAGCTTCAAGGAACTATAACAATCAGGATAAAATAATCCCAAACAAACAGAAGAAGGGTAATAAGAATAAAAGTCAGTAAAATAGAATAGAAATAGAAGAGAGGGCCAGCAAGGTGATTCATTGGGTTGCATTATTTCCTCCCAAGCTTGATGATCAGAATTCAATGCATAAATCTCACCTCATGGAGAAACAGAACTGACTCCTACATATTGCCCTCTCCCTCCATGTTTAGAAACCATAGCATGTGAATCCAGACAACACAGAGATATACACAAAGGCATACACAAGTGATAAAACATAAAAATGCAATAAGGAAATTTTAAATTCAAAACACTTAACTGTTCTTCTTCCTTTTGACATTTAATGTCATTGTGATCTCTCTTACCTTTACTGCAGTTATTCCATGGCCTCTGTCCTGATATCTATGGGTACTCTAAATGTAAAAATACATATCTGAAAATTTAAAACCATTGTTCACAATGAAATGAGACATATGACATTTGTCTATCATCCATTTACCATATAATTCTGTTTTTCCTTGCTGAATAATACCACATTGTACAAACGTACCATATTTTTATTATGAATATCTAGGCTATATTCAGTTCCTAGACATAGTGAATATAGCAACAATAACAAAGATAAACAAGTGTATTAATAAACATTCTCTAGGGTAACATATGTATGTATGCATGTATATATCTCTATATCTATCTATCATCTATCTATCTATCTAAAGTGTGTGTGTGTGTGTGTGTGTGTGTGTGTGTGTGTGTGTGTGTGTGTGTTTATGACTTACAGGGTGTGGTCATGTCTATGAACAAAAAGTCTAAGAATACAAAAGTTGCTTCATCCATGAAGCTAGATGACCCAGCTGGTCTGAGTGTGCAAGAATCCTAAAGAAGCAGTATCGAATGGCAGCAAAGTAATAGACATGTTAGCTATGCAAGAATAGGCAGTCAAATAGCAAAAACTTCATTCTCCCATGTCTTTCTGTGGGCACAAGACTAGAGGTGGGTGTGTTCAACTCAGAAAATATTGATGAAAATGTACTTTCCTGCCTCATGGTCTGCATAAAGGTATGTTTTTCCACCTCAAAGATAGAGATTAGAAGTGGATCTATCTACCCACTTAAAATTAACCAAAAACTGGTCATGCCCCTCCATTTTTCAATTTTTGCTAATTCCAGATGAAGTTAAGTTGACAGCTGAGAATAGTCACCATTGTATGTTTCTCTGTAGCACAATGTGGATTCCTTTGGATAAATGCCCAGGAGTTGTAAAGCTAAATCATAGCTTAAATCTATTTCTATTTCTAGGTTTCTAAAGAGCTTTAATACTGTTTTCCATACTGGGTATACAAGTTTATATTTTGCAGTCAGGACAGTATTGTAGATCAAAGGGCATGTGACTGGGTTGGTGTTTACATCTCTATTTTGGTAATCTGCAGATTACCTTCCTGTTCAAAAGAAGCTAGGATGGATTGGCAAAGGATCATTGTAGACACGAGCTTTATCTGTCCATATTCAAAGAGTTGGGGAGCTGTTATCTTAAGCAATGGAGCCCTGTTGTCAGTTTGTAGAGAGTAGCCTGTTGTCTTGACATGAGACTGGGTTATTTGGAGATTTCCATGCAACCCCTTTGGCCAGCAACTCTATGAATACAAGCCAGTCCATATTACTGGAAATTTTGTTGGGTGACAAGCTATAACCAATTACAACTTGCTTCATCATTACTTGAAGGTTTCATTACAATTGCCTTCATATATTTGAGGACATTCTTACTGCAATAGAGAAAGAAATCACTCTTAAAGATAGACTGCATACCCAGCAGTAGACAGCATTCAGAAAATAAACTCAATAACATCTTTACATATTGCTTGTCTCATAATATTATCTCAGGGTTTTATTATCTAGTTTATTGAGGGTGTCAAAATATTTCCTTTTTGATTTTTTAAAGGTACATAAATATACATTACTATAAGCAAGCAAATTTCTACTTCCTTCTCTATTCTAAACATGACATACAGTTTACCATTGTGCACAGAATTAAAGTTGAACATACCGTAATTGAAGTACATATAATTTATTTAGTTGAAAAGGCCTTATCAATAAATACAACACTACTTTGACTAATAGTACATTAGATTTTCATGCAGATATACTTTGTTTTCAATTGAAAATATTATGTCTTAGAAAACAGAAGAAAGTCCTGTGCTTTAACTTGAAAAATACATCTAAAATATTTTAGAGATGGAGAAGTAAATTTTATACTTTCTAGAGTGCTGAACTTCCTAATTTTCCTAATGATCTAAGGGGGATCTTCAGATATTTCCTCCTTCATCAAATGTTCCTTTTAATTTGGAGAGAATAAAGAATGAGTTAACAGGTTGCTGGTATTATGTTTACTGAATGCAGTTGGCAACTCTGTTCATCCGTGTATTCTGTAGAATATTGACCTGTAATACGTAATGAAATAAATAAGTTCTTTTTCAACTTTTCAGTTCATTATTTCAGAGTAAATATGCCAATGACCGACTTGAGTGTGAGAGAAAAGGGAATGAATAATTGATTGAGAAGCAGAGTTTTTATCTGCTTAATTTATTCATCTCAGCTGTAACCTATTTTCAGAGTACTTGGCATGCTTCTTTCTGGTATGTCATAAAGCCTTAATTGAGAAAACATGTTTAGGAATTCCACTCATTTGTATGGAACAAAAAAATTGGTGTTTAATCTCTTTAGGTTATTTTTGATGCAGGGGCTCAGTGTACTGTCCATAAGGTACTCAAACATACTTTTTTATCCATGATGCCCTCAAACTGACACTCCACAGTCCTCTGTCTCTTTAGCTTCTTGCATTGCATTTACATATCAGTGTATACAAGTCAAAAGCCCATTCTCTTTTTAAAATTTATTTATTCATTGAAAATTTCCACCTCCTCCCCTCCTCCTATTCCCCCCTCACTCTCTCCCCTCCCCCTCCACTCCTTCTCCAGTCCTAAAAGAAGTCAGGGTGCCCTGCCCTGTGGGAAGTCCAAGGCCCTTCCCCCTCCATCCAGGTCTAGGAAGGTGAGCATCCAAACAGACTAGGCCCCCAAAAGGCCAGTACATGCAGTAGAATCAAAAACTAGTGACATTATCATTGGCTTCTCAGTGAGCCCTCATTGTCAGCCATATTCAGAGTCCGGTCTGATGACATGCTCATTCAGTCCCAGTCCATCTGGCCTTGGTGAGCTCCCATTAGATGAATCACACCGTCTCAGTGGGTGAACCCCTTGCGGTTCTGACTTCCTTTCTCATGTTCTCCCTACTTCTGCTCTTCATCTGGACCTTGGGAACTCAGTGCAGTACTCCAATGTGGTTCTCTGTCTCTATCTCCATCCATCCCCGGATGAAGTTTCTATGGTGATATGCAAGATATTCATCAGTGTGCCTATGGGATAAGGCCAGTTAAGGCACCCTCTCCTCTGCTTCCCAAGGACCTAGCTGGGGCCATCTCCTTATTTGGAACCGCTCTAGAGCCAAGTCTCTTGTCAACCCTAAAATGGCTCCCTTAATTAAGATAATTTCTTCCCTGCTCCAATATCCACTCTTCCTCCATTGCAACCATGCCATTCTCCCAAGCTCTCCCAAATCTTCCCCTTCTCCTTACTCTCTCCCCCTCTCCCCTTCCCCTCACCCCACCCCCACCCCCGTGCTCCATCTTTTGTCCAGCGAGCTTGTCTACTTCCAATATCCAGGAGAATAAATATATGTTTTTCTTTGTCTGATCTCCAAAATGTATAAAAAACTCAAGAAACTAGACATTAAAACTCTAATTAACCCAATTAAAAAATGGGGTACTGAACTGAACAGAGAATTCTCAACAGAAGAAGTTCAAATGGCCAAAAGACACTTAAGGTCATGTTCAACCTCCTTAGTGATTAGGGAAATGCAAATCAAAATAACTTTGAGATATCATCTTACACCTGTCAGAATAGCTAAAATCAAAACCACCAGTGAAAGCCTATGCTGGAGAGGATATGGAGTAAGGGAAACACTCATCCATTGCTGGTGGGAATGCAAACTTGTGCAACCACTTTGGAAATCAGTGTGGCGGTTTCTCAGGAAACTGGGAGTCAATCTACCTCAGGACCCAGCAATTCCACACTTGGGAATATACCCAAGAGATGCCCTATCATACTACAAAAGCATTTGTTCAACTATGTTCATAGCAGCACTAACTGTAATAGCCAGAACCTGGAAATAACCTAGGTGCCCCTCAAGAGAAGAATGGATAAAGAAGTTGTGGCACATATACACATTAGAGTTCTACTCAGCAGTAAAAAAAACAATGACATCTTGAATTTTGCATGCAAATGGATGGAAATAGAAAACACTTTATTGAGTAAGATAACCAGGACCCAAAATGATGAATATGGTATGTACTCACTCATAAGTGGATTCTAGCCATAAACAAAGAACATCGAGCCTATAATTCAGGATCCTAGAGAAGCTAAATAAGAAGGTAAACCCAAACAAAAGCCCATTCTTTATTTTATTTTAAAACAATCATTTTTAAAATTTTACATAGCAATCCAAATTCCCCCCCCCCAGTTCCACTACCCCCACCTTCCCACCATCCACTCCTCAGAGAGGTGAGGCCTCCCATAGGAAGTCACCAAAGTCTGTCACATCACTTGAGGCAGGACACAGCCATCCCCCTGTATCTAGACAGAGCAATGTATCCCTTCATTCCATAGGGAATGGGCTCCAAAAATTAAGTTCATGCACAAGGAATAAATACTGGTTACACTCCCAGTGACCCTACAAACTGCTCAAGCCACACATTTGTCACCTACATTTGCAGGGCCTAATTTGGTCTCATGCAAGTTCCCCAGCTGTAGGTCCAGAATCAGTGAACACCCACTAGTTTAGATCAGCTGTTTCTGTGGGTTTCCCCATCATGGTCTTGACCTTTTTGCTCATATTATCGCTCCCCGCTATCTTTGACTGTACTCCAGGAGCTCAGCCCAGTACTTAGCTGTGGATTTCTGCATCTGTTTCATCAGTTGCTGGATGAAGGTTCTATGATCACAATTAAAGTAGTCATCAATCTGATTACAAGGAAAGAGCAGTTTAGTTACTGTCTCCATTATTGCTTAGATTCTTCTTTTTTTTTTCTTTTTTTTTTCTCTAGACAGGGAGGGTTTCCCTGTGGTTTTTGGAGCCTGTCCTGGAACTAGCTCTTGTAGACCAGGCTAGTCTCGAACTCACAGAGATCCGCCTGCCTCTGCCTCCCAAGTGCTGAGATTAAAGGCATGCGCTACCACAGCCCGGCTATTGCTTAGATTCTTATATGGGGTTATTATTACTATTTTTTTTGATTCCTTTTGCCATGTTTCGCGGTAACCCCATATGACTCCCTCTCTCTAGATATCTCTTTCCTTACTCTCTTTCTCTGGCCTTCTCCCAGCTCAACCTTCCTGGTGCCTCATATTCTCCTCCCCACATCTTCCCTCTTCAGGCCTTCCCTCCCCACCCCACTTCCAACCTCCCCCACACTCCCAACTTTCTCAGGAGTTCTTCTCTATTTCTCCCTCCCAGAGGGATGCATTTATATTTCTCTTAGGGTCCTCCTTTTTTGTTTCCTGGCTTCTCTGGGCAAAACCACATTCACTATATATACTTTTAATTTTTTATTGAGAGAGAAAGAGAAGGAGAGAGAGAGAGAAAGACAGAGAGTCAGAGAGAGAGAGAGAGAGAGAGAGAGAGAGAGAGAGAGAGAGAGAGAGAGAGAGAGATTACAGTGTGTTATATGTATAGATGTAATTCTGGACAAAAGGCCTGGAAGCAAGCACCCCTGCAAGGTTTGCCATTTTACTGGCCCCCAAAGTGCATTTAGATGAAACTAAAATTAACTCAAAGTGCTGACAACTTTTCTACTAAAATAGTAACTGATGATGGTTAGTGTTTATAAAAAAAAGTAGTGAAGATACTGATGTGGCTAGGAACAGTTTTAGAGAGAATAGTCAAGCAACTCTATGCAAGTAAATATCAATATGCCTAGGTCACACCATGTGTTGACTATGTAGTATTCAGAAAGTCACTAAAATTATCCTGACCATCCCTTGCTTGATGTTAATATAAAGACAATAGTTACATCCACTTCACAGAGAAGTCATATGGGAGATCTGATTCGTGGTTGTCGTTAATGGCGGTTTCTTCATGTTCTGTCTCCTATGCAGTTAAGATAAGCTAGGAGAACCTAAACATTTATGAGACAAAGAAGAATGCTGTAATTTAAATTCTGAGTGCACTTTTGTGCTTTCTATCACTAACGCTGTTATTTGTCAGTTTAGAATTTTTCTTTCATAATGTCCTTGAATAAGTAATGTCTGAGCAATGGAGGGTGTGCAAGCACTTTATTAAAACATTTTCAGATGAATTTGTCCATTTCAGCTTTTCCATACGATTTTTATGGTCAGTGTTTTCCTTCTCCAAGAAATTCTCTGTAGCTCTGTTTATCCACAATTCCAGATGCTAGACACATCTATCTCATATTTCCTTAAATATAAAAACAATATAAACATGCCTAGATCATTAAAAAATAGAAATTCTACTACTACTGAAGTAATAATGTAATGCAAATAATCATGTCTAAGGAATGGGTCAATTTGAAGGATACTCCCCTAAAATACACAGCATTGTTCGTAAATCAAAGATTGTGGTGATAAAGAGAATAAAAGTTCAAGTTCATTTTGCCTTTAATATGGAATTTTTGCCAGCATTAGTTATATAAGACCCAGTGAGAAGGTTATTTTTAATTGTTTCTTGGTATAGTGTATAATCACTTGAGAAGGGAGTAGATCAGGTTGCCCTTTGCTCTATGGACATCAGTTTGCTGCATAATTGATAGCAGAAGATCTGTCTTTAAAGTATGCACCATTATTCCATGGTTTTGCTTTTGAATAGAGACATGGAGAGCAAGGAAGAGAGAATTAAATGTAAGCATGCGTGAAGTGTGTAAAGGCATTCTCTCTTTTTGATTATGGATGATATTTGTCAAGCTGTCTCTAGACCTACCTTGTCTCACATGCCTTCAGTGATGGACTAGAACTTGGAATTTGGGTCTATAGTAGTCCTTCTCTCTTAAGTTGCTTTTGTCTCTATTTAACAGTATTTTCAGTAGGAAATTAAAGCAAGGCCTCTTGACTGATAATCATCAAACTATTAAAAACATAAGAGGGATAAATACTGCTTAAAAAACTGTGACATTTCCTTTTGACAGTTCAAAGAGATAGAGCAAAACAGGGACAGAATTGGCAGTTACTTCAGAACCACTAAATGCCAAGAACTTTAGAAAGTAAATTTTATTTTATAATTGAAATACAGAAGAAAGTCTATCATTTTCCCTACTTTAAGAATATCAAAACCAAATTTTAGTGAGAAAGAGTGTCAAGGTGTTAAGTGTCAATAGTATGCTGACAGCCAAACCCAGAGCTTTTTGACCTTAGCGAATCTAAAGTAACAATCCACTTTACTAAATGGCAAAGTGGTTGTGGGAGAAATGATACGGCTTTGATGATGATTACTGATTATGTATCCTTCCCAAATACCACTGCTCTGTGTTTGTGGCCATGATTAAGTAGTCAGGGAAAATGGATTTCAGCAACGCATCACTGAAAACAATTTATTGATCAGGTTTTAATGTGTCTAATATTCATTCTTCTTTCCTTCTCAGGAAATTTTCCATCACTTTATAAAACCCATAATGTTCTTGACATCGAAATTGGTAATCATTTCCTATTGTCTTACTTTTTTCTTAGATTACTGGATAGAATTTATGACATTTTGTTTAACTATAAACTTAGAGATAAATGTATTAGAATATAATAGACTATACCATAAGCAATGTCTTAGGGTGTAATCTATAGGTAATAGAATTTTATGTGAAAATACTTTTTAATGACTTGAGTTCTCATAATTCTTAAATGATGTTAAATAAAATCGTTGCTATCATGTTTACTCATTTATTAGTGAATACCACTGAAGAATTTACAAGTCTCTATTCAAAATGCCAAAATAGAATGAAGGGTGACTCAATGGCAGCAGTAATGAATTATAAAAATATAATCAAATGTGGAAAATATAAACACTATCAGATATGCAAGTGTCAAGGCTTCAAGTGGATGAATACGCATTCCAAACTAGTAAATGCTTACAGATGTTCAGAGAATTTACAGGGAAAATAAAACTAAAACCATTGCTAAAAACATTCGACTTGCTCCACATAGGTTAAATCTGCCCTTATTGTCAAGTTTGCAAAGACAGAAGTACATTCTGGAATGCAGTTAGCAACATCCTCGTGTGTGTAAGGAAAGTGGAACCGGTTCTCAACCATGACAGTTGGGAGGGGATTGCAGATAGTATCATAGTTTCTAATTCACAAAAAGAAATACTTTTCAATTCAACAAGTGTATAGAACAGTTAGAGGAAGAACATTCTACCTGAGAACAGAATTTAGATGGAGTTTTGATTATCAGGTGGAAATAAAGGAATCACCTTTCTTTTCCTTTTTTTTTTTCTTTTTGCTTATCTTAAGTGCTAGTATACGGCTCTTTGAAAACATTTCTTTGGAGGACTTCTATATTGGTACACACTATTTTGGTCATATCTAATTCTTATTGCATCGTGTTACTTTTCTTATGTCCTTCCTCCTTACAGCCCCACCACTAACATTCAACATTCTATTATTCTCTTTTTATAACCCACTAGAACCAATTATTTCCTTATGTGTGTGGCCATCCCCTGGAGTATTGGCAACCTGAATGAGCAACACCTCTAGGAAAACTGACTCCCCATTACTCACCAACATTCAATAGTTCCTCAGCTAGGGGAGTGGAGTCCTGAGTTCTTCGTCTCTCCAGGCTAAAATATTTTCTGCATGAAACTTTGTTGTGCACATATTGTGGGTGTAACCATAGCTGCTGTGACTTCAAGGGTACAAGGGACCTCTCATGTTTTCAAGACAGTGTTTCCCAGAAGTCCTTTCTCCCCCCGATTCTTGGTGGAGCCTCTTTGAGGAAGGTATTTCAATTAGAGCTAATTTTGATGGCATAATCAAACTGAAATACGGTTATATTCTACAAAATACTTAGAGCTAAATTTCATAAAAGTATGAAACGCAGAATAAGATAATAGTGAAGACATTTAGCAGCACAACAATAAGAGGAGGGCAGCTGAAATAAGACTGTCTATCCATTTTGTAGACTTTTTTCTTTGTCTTGTATTACTTTGGCCACTTGTGTAATATTGGTCCTTTGATTGTATATTATGCTTTCAGACTTAGAGTTTCTTGTGTTAGTGGAGTGTTTGTGTGTGTGTGTGTGTGTGTGTGTGTGTGTGTGTGTGTGTGTGTGAAAGAGACAGAAAGGGAGTGATGGAGTAGGAAATTTTTTATGATTTATTTCCTGTCTATTTTCTAAAAATAAAGAGAAAGAGCATCGTTTAGTGGCTGAATTTAGGGAGATAAAGGGGAGAACATGATGAGAATATATTTTATGAAATAAAAATTCAATTAAAAGAGAGTATAATAGGAGCTATGTGATATGGTAACCAAGCAAGTCAGCCAAACAAAGACAGGCTTCTTCCACAATGGACAACACTGGAAGAATGTCAGAAAATGGTATTGCTGGATCCTCAGGTAGGCTGCTTCCAAATTTCCTGAGAAACTACCACAATGATTTCCAAAGTGGTTGCACAAGTTTGCATTCCTACCAGCAATGGATGAGCGTTCCTCTTACTCCACATCCTCTCCAGCATAGGCTATCATTGGTGTTTTTGATTTTAGCCATTCTGACAGGTGTAAGATGGTATTTTGATTTGCATTTCCCTGATTGCTAAGAAGTTTGAACATGACCTTAAGTGTCTTTTTGGCCATTTGAACTTCTTCTGTGAGAATTCTCTGTTCAGTTCAGTACTCCATTTTTTACTTGGGTTAATTAGAATTTTAATGTCTAGTTTCTTGAGTTCTTTATATATTTTGGAGATCAGACTTTTGTCTCATGCGGGGTTGCTGAAGACTCTTGGGAATATACCCAAGAGATGCCCAATCATACCACAAAAGCATTTGTTCAGCTACGTTCATAGGAGCATTATTTGTAATAGCCAGAACCTGGAAATAATCCTGATGTCCTTCAATGGAAGAATGGATAAAGAAAGTGCGGAATATATATGTATTAGAGTACTACTCATTGGTAAAAAAAAAACAATGACATCTTGAATTTTGCATGCAAATGGATGGAAATAGAAAACACTATCCTGAGTGAGATAACTCGGACCCAAAAAGATGAATATGGTATGTACTCACTCATTAGTGGACTCTAGTCATAAACAAAGGACATTAAGCCTATAGTTCACAAGCCCAGAGAAGCCAATTAATTAGGTGAACCCAAATAAAAACACATATAGATTTTCCTGGAAATTGGAAGGAAACAAGATTGCCTTGAAAAAGTTGGGAGCATGGGGGTGAGGATAGGGGTGTAGCTGGGGGAAGGGGAGAGGGGGAGAGAGAGGGAGAAGGGAAAGACTGGGGAGAGCTTGGGGGAGTGGGAGGTTGGAAATGGAGGAAGGGCAGATATAGGAGCAGGGAAGAAGATACCTACATTAAAGGATCCGTTTTAGGGTTGGCAAGAGTCTTGGCTCTAGAAGGCATCCCAGTTGTCCACGGGGATGTCCCAGCTTAGGTCCTTGGGGAGCAGAGGAGAGGGTGCCTGAACTGTCCTTGCCCCACTATCACACTGATGATTATCTTGAATATCACTATAGAATCTTCTCCCGGCGATAGATGGAGATAGAGACAAAGGCCCTCATCAGAACAAGGACTGAGCTCCCAAGGTCCAGTTGAAGGGCAGAAGGAGAGAGAAGACGAGCAAGGAAGTCAGGACCGCAAAGGATTGGTCCACCCACTGAGGCAGTGTGCCCGTTCTAATGGGAGCTCACCAAAACCAGCTGGACCTGGACTGAACGAGCATGTATCAAACCGGACTCTCTGTGGCTGACAATGTGTTTTGACTGAGAAGCCATTGATAAAGGCACTGGGACTTGTTTCTACCACATGTACTGATTTTTTGGGACCCTAGTCTATTTGGATGCACAGCTTCCTAGGCCTGGATGTAGGGGAGAGGGCCTCTGACTTCCCATAGGCCAGGGTTCTCTGCCTTCTCTCAAGCAGGGAGGGGGATGGAGGAGGGAAAGTGGGGGAGTGGGAGGGGAATGGGAGGAGGGGAGGAAGTGTAAATTTTTTAATGGAAAAATAAAAAGTGAAAAAAAAAAGAATTTCAGAAAATGTAGGTTCTTGGAGACATGAGAAATGAGCGGTAAAGAAAGGTGATACAGAGAATAGAAGCATGCAGAAATGTCCGAGAATTACAGGTCAATGTAGGTTGAAAAGAAAGGAGAATCACACAAAAGGTACCCAGGTATCCATGTTTAAAGGAGACTTGAGTCCTGCTGATAGCCTTCAATTCTTGCAAGCCAGCAGTCAGAATCTGAATGCCATTGTGACATTTTAGCAGTAGAAGAACATTCCCTTCACCACCATTCAGAGATCATAATGTTGCTGTTTTGTAACCTCTTTAAGTGAACTTACTGTTTAAAATAAACTAAAAGGGGTCCTAGTGCAGGGAAATGCTGCCACTCAAGGACCCTAGAACTAACATGCCACTGTTTAAGAGTAATGGGTGCTATTGGGAAGAATAGGAACAGGTATTGTTCAAGTGGCAGAATGTGTGGCTTGGGGAGTAAAGTGATAGTGTATGGAAAAACCTCATCCTTGATGACTAGTTCAGTACCTCCTGATGATAGCTGTAGGAGCATACAGCATTGAGCTCACGGTCAATATGAGAACCTCCTCTCCTCCATGAAGCTGCCCTGAAGTTGGCTCACACAAAGGCTGACGACTGATCTCTGCAGCCTCATTTTACCAGAAGGATAATTAATGAGAACTGGGTTGGAAGTAAGAATATCATTACATGTTACTAAAGAGGACAATCCATAGAAAAGATATAATGAAACACTTTGGACACAAAAGGCCAGATAGATCAAAATTTAATAATAGCAAGTGACATCAGTGTTCCACTCTCATTAGTGGATAGACCATCCAGACTAAAATATCCACAATAACTTTATGATCAAACTTTATCATCCACCAAATATAGCTAGCCGACACTTTCAAACTCTTTTATCAAAAAAAGTGCAGACAACATATTCTTCTCAGCATTCCATGTATTCTCTAAAATAGGACACAATTAAAGCTTTAAAATATGTCAGAACAAAGAGAAATAATTAAAATAATTTCTTTATATTTTCAGGTCACAGTGGAATAAAACAAAAAATCAATATCAAAATAAGAGTTAAAAGTGGGGATGACCTTTCCATGACTCCGGTGTGAATGTATGGATACACGTTTGCTAGGACACTTATATGGAAATCAGAGAACTGGCAGGAGTCAAATATTTTCTTCTGCCATGTAGCTTTTGTGGACTGAACTCAGGTCATCTAGCTTAGTGAAAAGTGTCTTAAGCACTGAGACATCTCATATGCTTTTGAGGAATAAACATTTAAATAAGTGAGTCACTGAATAAATGATAGGAATTTTTAATTATAAAGTCATGTAAAAAGAGAGACACAATTTCAATTCAAATTGTGGAGAAAACATTTTTCCATGAGATTTTACATTAAATAACAAAACAAAACACAACAGAGTGCATCCCCAGTGAGCAGAGTTATACAGAAGACTCAAAAGACAACCAAACATCATGCCAGGGAGATAGTGCAGCATGAAGCATGGTTTATGACGCTTATCAGAACGATGGCAAAATGGTTCAGTGAGCACAAAATTTATAAAAGTTATTCCAACACAATAAAATAAAGAGCAGATACATATAGTCTCAAGAATTTCACAATAGGTATTTGGTAACTTTTATACAACCCTAGTGTTAAAAATCAGCATCCAAAATGTAGAAGGAACAATCTTCAAAATAGAAAATTTTGTTATGGCAAACTACAGTCAGTATTACTCTGAATGTGGAAAACTTGAACGTATTTTCCTTCGGATCTAGGAAAAGATATTGATGTTAATTCTTACCAATATTATTCATTAAAGTTCATGTACCAAGACTATTTAAAAAGCAATAAAATTAAGCAAACTTGAATGGCAATGAAGGAATTTACCTGTGTTTCAAAGCAACATTGTTTCCTATGCAAAATATCAACACTTAATAAATAGGAACAATCAAACTGAAAAGTTTCTGAAAGGGAAAGGACACTATTAATAGAACAATAAGGCACCCACAGAATGAGAAAAGATTTTCACCAATTCCACACCTATTAGAGGACTAATATCCAAAATATTCAGAAAATTCAAGAAACTAGATATCAACAAACTAAATAATCCAACTAAAAAAATGGAATACAAATTCAAGCAGAGACTACTCAAAAGAGAAAACTCAGATTTGCAAGAAAGACTTATAGAAATGTTCTACATGCTTAGCCATTGGGGAAATGCAAATCAGAATGACTCTGAAATACCATTTTATGCCTGTCAGAATAGCCAAAATGTAAAATACAAGTGACAGCTCATAATGTCGAGGATATGGAGCAAAGAGAACACTCCTGTATCGCTGGTGTGGGTGCAAATTTGTATAAACATAGTCAGGGTTCCCTGCCCTGTGGAAAGTCCAAGGTCCTCCCCCCTCCATCCAGGTCTAGGAAGGTGAACAACCATACTGGCTAGGCTCTCACAAAGCCAGAACATGAAGTAGGATCAAAACCCAGTGCCATTGTCTTTGGCTTCTCATCAGCCCTCATTGTCCTCCATGTTCAAAGAGTCCGGTTTTATCCCATGCTTTTTCAGTCACAGTCCAGCTGGCCTTGGTGAGCTCCCAATAGATCAGCCCCACTGTCTCACTGACTGCTCTTCGGACTGGAGAGGGAGGGGGAGAGGAGTGGGGGGAGGAGGAGAAGAGTGGGAGGAGGGGGAGGGAAATGGGAGGCTGGCAGGAAGCAGAATTTTTTTTTTCAATAAAAAAAATAAAAAATAAATCAGTGAGTAGCAAAACCAGAAAAAAAATGTATAAACACTTTGGAAATAAACATGGATAATTTTCAGAAAACTGGAAATCGATCTACCTCAAGACCTAGCTATATCACTCTTAGGCATATACCCAAACGTACACCATCATACCACAAGGACACGTGTTTAACTATTTTCATAGCAGGTTTATTCATATTAGCCAGAATCTGTAAACAAACTGAAGATGTCCCTCAACTGAAGAATGGGGGGGGGGGGGGGAAGATGTGGTAAATTTGCACAATGGAGTATTACTCTACGAGTTAAAATAATGACATCATGAAATTTGCAGACAAATGGATGGAACTAAAAAAAAAAATCTTCCTGTGTGAGGTAACCAGACCCAGAAAGACAACCTTGGCATTTACTCATTTCTAAGTGGGTATTAACTGCAAAATAAAGGATAACATTGCTGCAATCTACAGAATCAGAAAAACTAAGTAGCAAAAAGGGTTGAAGGGGGCACTCTTAGATCTCTCTGGGAAGGGAAAATAGAATAAATTTCATAGGTGGACTGGGGACAGAGAGTGACAGGAGCAAGAGGAATCAGGTGGAAGGAAATGAAGGGAAAGAGTACTGGAAGAGATTATGGGAAATGGTGGGGTTGTTTTTGGGTAAGGTAGAAACCTAGTACAATGAAAATTCCCAGGAATCTACAGGGGTAACCCTACCTAAGACTCCTAGCAATAGGGGGAGCATAGCCTGAACTTGCCATCTCCTTGACCAGGCAAGACTTCTAATGGAAGGATTAGGAAACCAACCCAACCATATAACCTTTGACCTGCAATCTCTCTTTTCTATAAGAAATATGTGCTGGGGAAAAGATGCCAGATAAATTGTAGGAGTGGCAACAATGTCTGGTCAAAACTGCGTGGAGTAACAGGACCCAGAGGCTGGGTGTTCCAGAGATTAGGATAAAATCAAACAGAATTGCAAAAAGAAGAAGAAAAAGAAAAAAAAGAAGAAGAAGAGTAGAAGGAGGAGGAGGAGGAGGAGGAGGAGGAGGAGGAGGAGGAGGAGAAGAAGAAGAAGAAGAAGAAGAAGAAGAAGAAGAAGAAGAAGAAGAAGAAGAAGAAGAAGAAGAACAACAACAACAACAACAACAACAACAAGAACAAGAAGAACAAGAAGAAGAAGAAGAACAAGAAGAACAAGAACAAGAAGAACAAGAACAAGAAGAAGAACAAGAAGAAGAAGAAGAAGAAGAAGAAGAACAACAACAACAACAAGAAGATAATATAATTACACCTAATGATATTTGGCTATGACCATAGTTTGGTACCTAGCCCAGTTGTCATCAAAGAGGTTTCATTTAACAACGGATGGAAACAGATGCAAAGACCCATAGCCAAGCATTAGGTGGAGCTCCTCGGGGAATCCTGTGGAAGATGGGGAGGAAAGATTGTATGAGCCCGAGAGATCAAGGACAAAACAAGAAAACCCACAGAATCAACTAACCTGGGCTCATAGAGGCTCACAGAGTCTAAACTGACAACCAAGGAGCCTGCATCAGAGTGACGTATGTCCTCTGCAAATATTTTACAATTAGTTTTTTGTGGGACTCCTAACAATGGGAGCAGGGGCTGTCTCTGCCTCTTTTGCTGGCTTTTAGGATCCTATTCCTCATACTGTGTTGTCTTGTCAGTCTAAATATGAGGGGAGATATCTAGTCTTATAGCAGCTTAATGAGCCGTGTTTGGTTTATCCTTGAGAGGCAGGCACTCTCAGTAGAAATGGAGGAGGAGTGAATGGGGGCAGGGTGGATGTGGGAGAGGGACTGGACTGGGAAAAGAGAAAAATGCAGTCTGAATATTAATAATAAGAATAATAAATTCAATGGAATTTTTAATGAATTCCATACCTCTATATGCCAGAAGTGACAAATAAATTTAATATTTAATGTTACAAAAGCTTGAGAAAATCCATAGATATTTAGTCTGAAAAAAATCCTGGTGGATACATCCACAACACAACTCCTGCCCTCAAGGTTTAGGGAACATCAAGGAAGACTGTGATGAAGGATTATAGTAGCCAGAGGACCAGAGCATTTGCTATGAGATTGTGTCTTCTAAAATTTACGGGGAAGCTACACAAGGATTCAATTATTTGGCTTCCTAAACGAGACCCAAGCGCTAATAGCATCAAGCGACAAACTACTATGGAAGGAAAACATATCATGGGCCACCCTTCTATAAATATATAGAACACCCTTCTATAAATATATATATATATTTATATATATGTTTATACATATATATATATATATATATATATATATATATATATATATATATATATATGCAGCTAATAATGCCTGGGAGGGGCAAAATTAGTCATTCGAAGGAAGGATCCTGCTACTTGGTTATTTAAAATCAAATGAAAATCAACTTGGTTATTTAAAATCAGACCTGAAAACATATATATATATATAGGAGGAGTACTAACAACAGGGTGTACGTACACATTTATGTTTATATTTGCAGCAGTAATAACGAAAATGATACTGTCAATTTGATAGAAAGAAAGAGGAAAACATCAGAAGGCTGGGCAAAAGAAACATGGGAGAGGCTGAACGGAGGACACGGAAAGGTGGGAATTATATAGTTATATTTTAACTTAAAACTTTAATTACATCTATCACGCAAAGTTCAATAATATATAAAAGAATGCATTCTGATTTAGAATGACAAAAATGTCAAGAAAGATAAATCCCATTAGCAAATGTGTATATATGAATTAAATGACTTGAAATGAATAATCCCAAGAGTTTAAAGTACAGAACGCAGATAAAATAAAATGAAACGGTTTCTTTATAAAGAACTGGAAAAGATGCATCAGTTTCTTGATCAGATAATTAAAAGTCGATGGTGCTAAAATGTTAGTTGTTTTAACTTTGCTCAATTTCCTGCCAATTGGATGTCTTTAATTCAAATGAAAATTGGTGGTATGACGCAGAAGTTATTCTAATTCTAGGATTCATCTTGGAGACACTTAGGCAGTGGGCATGATATGAAAAATGGGGACCCAGTCTGAACCAAGGAAACTAAATAGACCTTCATAATTAGAAAGAGCCAAGATACTGTTGCTTTACAAAACAATCAATAAAAAATAAAAATTTTGAAAATGAGACATTTTCAAAAGCAACTGAGATGGGGAAAATATTCAAATGACTAAAAGTGTATAAGGAATTTGCAACTGCTTTTGCAGTTTTAGTGGCTGTAGGAGATGAGGTGATCTGCTGGAACCAAATTCCTTATAATCTAAAAAGCTGAGAAGAGAGTCACTCCAGCTCTTCTAGCTTTGATGGATTAAAAATGAAAGTTCTGATGACTAGACAAGGGAGGAATCTACAGTCACTCAAAATCAGCGCTGATTAACTCAGTGTGAAGTAACACCAGGGATTATGCCTCAGAACAACAGGAGAACAGTAGTCACTCCCAGCAGGGGGAAGGAGACTGCTTGCTTTGATGTGGTTAAAGCAGCCTGGAGGTGACAAAAAAAAGTTATATCTGGAATAATTGACCAGAAAATACTGCATAATGTCATATCTAAACCTACAAATGCAAAGTAGGTATATTGACTCAATTTATAGTATTCAATTCTACAGAAGTAACAAAGAAAAAGTGTGATATAGCACAGTGATTTATTAACAAAATTAAGAGGACTGTATTTCATCAATCATAAGAGATTGCATGGTTTAAAGGGTGGTAATTTACAAATTATGTTCACTTAAATAACATTTTAGGAAAGCATGTATTTATATATATATATATATACATAAATATACACAATCATAAATTTTTTACAGTGAGATAAAAAACATGTTGGCCTTGCTATTATAATCATTTGGAGTCAGAATAACTTGGGAAGTTATAACAATGTCTAAGACTTACATGCTAGTTCAGAGAAATCAGAAGCACACTGTGAGCTTCCTTATAATTTATAACAACTGTTTCTGAGCAAGTGAGTCAATTTCCCATCAAACTTTTCTTATATAAACACATATTTCTAAAATATAAAGCCCTCCAAATTATCATTTTCTGCTTGTCAATATTGTAAACACATTAAAAATTGAAAGAAATCCTTCATATAAAATGTATAATATTCAACTTTCATGGAACTAAAATGAAAACAATGTAAAAAGCCAAAAGACAAAATCTAGATGGCTTTAAGAAAAATTTTATAGAGGACTAGGTATTATGAAACATGTTTACACCAACATCTATGAAAAAATGACTTCTGGATTGCTTAGCACAGCTAGCTAAAAACCAAATAATTCCAAATTTTGTTGCTTATGTTTTAGATGGAACTTTCAAGATACTTGCTTTTAAGCTGATGTTTAATAATGAACAGTGATTTTGCTGGTGCCATCTTTGCAAAGGCAGTGCAGTTCGATGTCTGTCTGTGTGTGTCAGTTGTTGGGTCCCATTTGGAGATGCCAGGAATGTTCACCTGTGAGTAGAGGAATGTGGTCCTCAGTGATCTGGAGTCAGATTCCCAAGCTTTTTCCCCATGAGCTACAAAGACACCAGTCACTCACACATGACCCTCATAAAAATGAGATGCTGGAATGTGCTCACGGAAGAAAATCATTTAGGGAGTAAAAAAGGGTTTTGTTGTTGTTGTTGTTAAAGATGATAAAAATTAAGTTTTGTAACTTTAAGTGAGAATTTCCATTAGTAAGTAAATAATTCCATTTATTTAGCCACCACATTGGGAGATACTTCTGTGGAGTATTTTACCATCATCTTAAGGTTTCCTTTCTCCTGTTTCTTCAAGGTATGAGTAATTTTCTTTGTTTTTACATAGAAAGGCCTCATGCATTATTATTGCGTTTTAATTTTAAAGAAATTATTATAGTATTCATGCTTTTACAAACTTTGGAACTGATACTTGAATTTCACTTCTGATATATGATAACTCATGTATCATGATTTGTTTGGGCATATTGGATAGATTTACCAGTATTATCATTTTCATTATTAGGAAAACAAAATAAATCCAATATTTGAGATGCATTTCATAAAAAAGGAAAGAATAGTTTATAATGTTAGGAGTTTAGGGACAGATAATTTAGTTAATGAGTCAAGGAAATGAATATAATTATTTTTTACATATATTGACAAGTATAGTAATATTTGTATTAATATAGTAATATAGTATTAATATATAATAATTAAAATTACTTCATATTACCATTTAATTCTAAAATAGGCCTATGAAAATGGTGAAATTGGATCTATGTTTTACTGGTAAGAATGAGAGTTCTGATAATAAATTAACACCATAAAACATAAGGTTGGGAGAGCCATGATTGATACAGGGAACCTCCCAAGTAAATTCTGCTTTTTAAATCACAGGATGTGGTTGAGAACATGAGTATTTTTATCTGAAGTAATCTTTCATGAACACTGTAATACATACTTGAAATTCGTTTAGCTCTAATTATACGTGTCATTATGTTGGGCTTTATAGTAAAGATTATGTCAGCCTTCTGTCCTCCATATAAGTGAACTATTAAATGTATATTCACTTGACCTTTTTAAAGAAAATTGCTAGACACTTTGACTTTTAGATATTTTAAACTTTTTACTACTTCTTTATAATATTGAAAATCTTTCTGAACTACTGAGTTATGATCATTCTGTTGTTTGTTTTGACTGTATCATTAATCTTCTGTGCATTATTTTGTTAAACAATGTAGAAAATAAGTCAAATAATGTTTGGTAAAATTTGCATTCTCAGGTAGAGTGCTTTTTATTTTTCATGCCTTTGACAGTAACTTAAAATTGCATTATATTGAGATTTTATGCTACAAATGGAACAAAACACAGCAATTTAGGTAAAGATAAACATTCTCCAATAAACTCAAGTGTTTGTAGTAGAACTGAAATGAGCGTGTGGAATACTTTTACATTGAACACTAATAATATTCAATTATTCACTGGAAACAGGCATACTGTGTCGTTCTGTGTACTCATTCATCATCTAGAATCATCCATATCAGTAGAATACTCCACAATTTGAGTACTAAAGTAATTTATGGTGCTACGAATTACACGCATTGGCAGACAAGTTTTACAGGTTTTAAACAAATGGCTTAAGACAGAGAACAAATAGAAGTTTTTTACATGGCCAAATTGTCTTTCATTGTGTGAGATTCTGACAATTCAAGCATATTGGCTATATTTATTTCTGAAATATTATCTACTGAATTAAAAAATATATATGTGTATTTTCAAAGCCTGAAATGATAATGTACGTTTTAAAAATGTTGGTTTTTGTGAAAACCTATTTGGCAATATTTTATAAGAATTTTAATTTAAAGACTATCGCTAATAATAATAATAACAATAATTATTAAGAGATTGCTATAACTCTTCTTGGCAGAAATCTGTATTCAAGGCTCACTTTCATTCTCTGAATTATCGATTGATCTAGGAAAATGGATTATTCTGAACAGTAAATTAAATTCCACTTGAGTGTACAGTAACTAGAACTTAAGTGGAATAATCTTAGACCATAGAAATGCTGGCATAAAATGGGCAGACTAAGGCATCTTAATTGGAGATCATATTTTGAACTAGGAAATTCAAGTCATGTTGATGTTCAGGTTAAGCAAATACCCATAGAAAATTTTAGTGACCTTTATCACAAACATGTAAAAGCAAAGTTTGAATGATTTTAAATAATATTTCAGCCTTACCGCAAAATGCTTTCTAAAGAATATTCAACTGTATAAGAAGATTATGGTTTATTTCTAAGAAGGCCTCTGCTCTACTTAATAACGTGCTTCATTGATTTTTTTGTTATTGTTAAAATAAGCATTGATAAAATGGTTCAAATGCATGGTAAGAAATATATAAATAGTTTATATAAATATAAGTATAAAGATAAATATATTTGCAGTGTAGTTTGAAGATCTGACTTGTCAAAATGAAGACAGTAAAAATAAACAGAATTTCTAAAGCTTGAATACAATATCATAGTTAAATTAGAATAATGCAAATAACACATGCAAGATGCAGGTCTTTCCCCATTTTATAATTACAACATTAAAAATGTTTGCTGCGCACCGCGCCCCCGTGTCTGCGCGCTGTGCGCTGGCACCCAGTTCGCTAGCTTCGGGCAAGGGGGCTGGAGGTTAAAATACACAAACACACACAGACAGACAGAGACACAGGTCATCCTTGAGTTCCCCAAGAATGGCCCTTTATTGTGTTCAGGAACAGTTTATATAGAAATAGCCACGCCCCAGCCAAACTCACCAGAAACCACTCTCCTGCCATCAGGAACTCCTGAAGGGTTCCTGCTCAGAGCATCTGTAGGCACTCAGATCAGGGGATTACAAGAAATTCAGGATCTGGGGTCTCACTGCTCCCAACAATGTTAATTTTGACAAGAAATTTAAAGGAGAAAAAATTCACAAGTAGGAAAATGCATAGATACTAATTCGATATATAATGGATTTTTTGCTATAGTATATTAATGCCAATGTCTTCATTGGTGTATTCTACAGGATATATATGGAGTAACATCTCTCAATATCGCTCTCCCTACACACATATATGGACTCATGTAAAATATGTATATAAGGAGTAACATATATGCATATACATATATGTGGACTAACATAGGCAAGTGTACATGTATACATATGTGCACAAATATATATTACGCCATGTACATCCTGTAGAGTACATCAATGCAGAAATTTCTGCTGATACACAATAACAAAAATATACTATGTGCTATATATTGAATAGTGAGATGCACAGTATAATGGCTATTCCACAGTGTCAAGTCATGTAGAATCACTTATACTCAATTTTAACTCAGATAGAAAATACGGGACTGATATATATGTTGAGTTATGGTAAAATAAGATATAAGCTTAAAGTTCAGGCCATCATTACATTAACAGGAGAACATCAAGGATATTTTGCTCTAACAAACAGATAATCGGAGCACCAAGACACTGAGTTTTATACAATAGCTGTCAGTCCTTAATAAGTATTTGCATTGCCAAATTATGTATAATTCCTTGTTTTTTTTAATTTATTTATTTTTTATTGAACATTTCCACCTCCTTCCCTCCTCCCACTTCCCTCCTCTTCCCCCTCCCTCTTCAGTCCAAGGAGCAGTCAGGGCTCCCTACCCTATAGGAAGTCCAAGGTCCTCCCTGTTTCCCCCAGGCCCAGGAAGGTGAGCATTCAAACAGACTAGGCTCCCACAAAGCCCGTCCATGCAGTAGAATCAAAACCCAGCGCCATTGTCCTTGGCTTCTCCTTCAGCCTCCACTGTCAGCCACATTCAGAGTCCAGTTTGATCACATGCTCCATCAATTCCAGTCCAACTGGCCTTGGTGATCTCCCTTGTTACGCAAACTTAATTCTGTTCCTTTTATCGTCAGATTTTCTAATATTTCTAATAAATTATGTTTTCAGAGAGTTAAGATAAAAATATGTAAAACAAATTTTATTAGTAAAACTATATATTGTGTATTAATAAAATTTTAAAAATTGCCTTTGTACATTGATACAATCTTACTTTATTCTAAATTTATAGAAATTCTGTGTAAAATTGCAAACACAAATATATGAAGTTTACAGTTTCTACATTTCAGAAAAGGTATTTTCTAACATTTTTATTTATGACAGAATACATAATAGAGCAAACTAAACATTAGGCCACCTCAATGGTATGACTTCAGACCATTTGGGGGACTTTTAAAGGTTAAAGTTACAGCATCTGCTGTGCTTTGCACTGCACAAAACAGATCTGTAAACTACTGATGAAATATTAGTTTTGTTCCTCTGTTTTTCAAAAAAGACTATCTTATGGCTTCAAAAATATATCATTGATATATTTTCATGTCAAAATTAAAAATGCATAAAGTTTCAGGATTACTTTCATAGAGAATAAAACATTAATATGTGTAGACCTTAAAAACCATTTTCTTAGGGGAAAAAAACATGTGGTATAAATATCTGTAATTCCAGACTTTGAGGAGATCACAGTGCTCCATGTCAGATCTTGTCTTAACAAATGAACAAACAGAGACGTGAAATAATGTGGATAATTTATGAGTATTACTTCTGATAATTTTATAATGTACATAGACTTGGGGACTTGAACTTTAAATGTATTTTACCTGACTAATATATTTTAAGTAACTTTGCATGATTGTTAAGAAAATTGCATTTTTATGTACAGCATATGCTTTAATTTAATGTGACTATGATATAGAAATATTATTTTGAATCTATTTCAACAAAACAGCAACATATGAAATATAATTATATGCCTGTAATATTTAATTTTCACTCAAACAATAACCATATTTGTAGAAATAGCAAATAAATAAAATATAGTGATTTTCCCTGCATCATAATCAATATTTTAAAGTTCACTAATAAGAAACTGAAATATTTCATTGAGTTCTTAGCAGAGTAATGAGATATTAACCAAACAGGAAACAATGAATGTCTATAATGCCTCATGAAATGTAGGGAACCACTAGATGAAGGCATTCTTCATCCAATACAGCATTTAGAATTGTAATATTTTATTTCTTAAGAAAGTCTGTTACTAGTGTTGGTATTATAAAACCTAAAATTTAAATTTTGTGGAAAATATGCCTAGATAAATGAACTCAGAAGTTTTATAATAAAATATAAATATTAAATAATCAAAGCAGATAAGTACTTGAATGTAGTTTGTGACATTTAACTAAAATCAAAAATAAATAATTATGTAGCCTGAAAATAGCATAAATATTATAGAAGTGTAAGCAAGTGAAATTAAATGTTAATTATGACTATAAAAGTACAATATCAGGACAGCATGCATATAAAATATGTTTGAGTAATATGATATTTGAAATAAATACATTTTAATATTCTAAAATTTCCTCCAAAACTTATGCATGTGAGATTTCTTCTGTTAGAGCAATTAATTTCCAAATTCAAAAGAATAGTATGACTAAATTTAAGGGATAAAACAGCCAAACAAAGAATATTGTCCGATAGCCTCCCACCTAAGAACAGAAGTCTCCCCTGCCACAGTTTTTTGTTGTGTTTTTGTTTTTAATCATGCAGGACAAGGAAGTCTGATAAGTAGGCCACCTCTAAGCACAAGGAGAATCATATGTAGAAAAGCTGTAACTGGCACAGTCTTTCATTCAAGAGCGCTGCTCCAAGACTCAGTTTAAAATTATCAGGGGCACATTATCTGGGTGCACAACAAGAAGCAATTACTGGTTTAATTAGCCAGCATTCACCACATCGCCCTCTTTCTCTTTGTTCTACTGCCAGGCAATTTTCTGCAATCATTAAGCAGGGGACTGTAATTCCACAATGACCCAATCCACAGTTCCTCTTATCACATTGGAATATGTTAAAGTTATTTATGACTGTCCTCAATAAGAACTAAGTCCACTGGGCAGAAAACACTTCAGGCTTAGCAAATCAATACAATGCTATAGCCTAAATCTAGATTATGGCTAATATTTTTATGTTTTATTTTAGATACATATTTGCCATGAATTCGATTAAGACTTTTGAACTGAAAGTGACTAGATATAAAGGTTTTCACACGTTTTAAATATCAGCAAGTCATTTTTCCCAGTGAGGATTCATAAATAGCAATGAAAATATAAATTCAAATTTTAAAGGGAAATATGAAATTAAATTTGAAAATGCGAAGGAGTTAAAACTGAAAGTTACTATAAACTAAGGATGAAAAGGCATCATTTTAAATACTTCTATTGTTCAAACTGTTACAGATGTTGAGAAAACAATTAATCACAAAATTAGTTTTTAAGTTTTGCCTTACTGGAAAGTAAAGATTAGTTGAAAGGGATCAAACTAGTTAAGTCTTGAAGCTGTCATTAACATAAATGGCAATGTCAGCAACAATGTTAGTCGAGTGTGTTAAAGTACCAAAATAATGTTATATATGACACATTGAAACCCATGAATTTTGCCCTTGGCCTACCTAATCTTTATCTCTTATATTGCATAGGCTAAAATATGCTTCAAAAAATTCTATTACACAGAAACAGAAATCTACATAAAACTTCTATCTGGAGTCTTTAAGGCTGGAGGGCTGCCACACTCTATAAACACCCATCTCCAGTGGCCAGAGAGGCCTTTGGTGCCCAGCTCAAGATGACACTAAACTTTTCTCCTTTCTTTCCCCAAGCTAGAAAACTTTTTTATGTTTGCATGTATATGTTTATAAGTATGTTGGAGGCTAGATAAATACCAATAAGAGTGATAGTGGAGATGCAACATTCCTTCTTCTTTATGTCGCTGTATCTCCATCTAGCTCATCTATGATCATTTATAATGAATAATTATTTTAAATGCATAAGTTATTTTCAAGATTAATTTAGCTTAGTTCTATATTAATATACTAGCAATATCTGGCATGCAGAGTACAGATGAGAAATTTTAGATCCAGAAATTATCAGTACATGGTTAAAGTTTTTGTTTCAACCCATGTTTTGCTAAGATTTTTCAACAATCTCTTAATCTAGGACAATATTTGCCCTTCAGTGCTCTGACACTAAGAAACATGTTGATGGTTGACTTACAAAAATATAAAATAGTCAGATTCATCTGTGGCACACATAGTGTATCAGTTATGCATGGATAATGAAGAAAATTTCATAGAATTTGAGAGGTTGACTTAAAAAGTAGACAATGATGCTCTTTGGACTGGAGAGGGAGGGGGAGAGGAGTGGGAGGAGGGGGAGAAGGGTGGGAGGAGGGGGAGGGAAATGGGAGGCTGGGAGGAGGTGGAAACTTGTTTTTTTTTCTTCCTTTTCTCAATGAAAAAAAATAAATTAAAAAAAAGAAGTAGACAATGCAATTCAAATAAGAGATTCACTTCTAACAAGTATATTTAAAAATTTTGTTGTGTTTGATGCCTGATAAAGGGAAATATTAAGCTTAGAGTTTGTTATATAAAGAAACAGATGAGTATCCCCTTTGGGGCTAGTCTGAATGTACACATAATGTTGTTTTTGCTTTAAAGAGAGAATCCTATTGGACAAGGTCATAAGATATGGAAACAAATGCACATCTAAAGAAGGCTAGCAGAAAAATTATATGTAAATTGCTGAATGGTGTTTTATATTAAAAAAGATTAAGATATGACGTCTCAACCCACTATGGCTTGGAAAAAGCTAATGAACCCATAAATGAGAATATTTTTTAATTTATTTATTTATTAAAGATTTCTGTCTCTTCCCCACCACCGCTTCCCATTTCCCTCCCCCTCCCCCAATCAATTCTCCCTCCTTAGTCAGCCCAAAGAGCGATCAGGGTTCCCTGTCCTGTGGGAAGTCCAAGGACCACCTACCTCTATCCAGGTCATAAAATGTTATATTTATAGCAAGTATATTTCTTAAAATACTAATCATTTAAATTCTTTTTAACTTTTCATCTTTATTGTTGAACATATAATGTATTTATTAATTAAGCTGGTTGTAAGTCTATCAACAGATGTTATTGAAAATTTAATATTAATTGTCATTCTTACATGGTAGATACAAAAATTAAAAACTTAACTTTTATATGTGTGTCTCTTTCAAGTAGGGATAACAAGGGCTTAAACAGAACAACGAAATAACTTTAAGTAATTTCTATTCTTTTTTGTTTGTTTTGTTTGAGACAAAGTTTCTTTGTAGTCTTGGTGCCTGTCCTGGAACGAGCTCTTGTAGACCAGGCTGGTCTCGAACTCACAGATCTGTTTGCCTCTGTTCCCCGAGTGCTGGGATTAAAGGTGTGTGCCACCACCACCCAGCATAATTTGTAGTCTTAGTACATATTTTAATCCTGAGAATGCGTAACTTTTATATATACTCAAATAGAATCTGTGCAGTTAATCATAACAATAGACAAAACACATATATCCAACTATATGAAAACTATACATTATTCTGTGAACTTAGCCTCATGTATTTCTCGAGAATGAGCCCACTGATATTTGCCTGGTATAGTAACACTTTCCACTGAGTTTCCCAATGCAATCTGATGGCAGTGAGAGACAAGGGTACACAGGGAAAACCAACCTCACTTCCAATGCCTTCTGCATTAATTTCTCAGGGGCTTTCTTGACTCTATCATTGTAGCACTCATACAGGAGCATGTATTTGTTATCAAACTAACAATTCCCTAGCACCTACATGGAAGCAGACACCCAGGAAACTAATCCACGTTAATTTATAAGTAACTCAATTTTCTCTCTGCTCAGCCAACATAATTCTGATGTGTTGATGATTGTTACTGGTATTATTACTCTCAGTGATATTAGACCACAGTAAATTAGAGAGATGGCTGTTTCAGTAACTCTCCATGTTATTCACTTTCCTCTTACATTCTCTCCCTACCAATAGTAGAATTTGTTTTGGGTTCTACTTTGAGAAAAAAAATACAAACAACATTTTCTCAGAGCAGTGCAGTTGCTGCAGTGTATAACTTTTAATTAAAATACTGGCTGCTGTCAAATATTTCATCATCATGTTATATCAGAACAAGGCTTTATTTCAAGCTTGTTTACTTGTTCCCATCTGTAACCTGCTCTACTTCTCTCCAAAGGAGCAGACCCCGCTGGAAAAAAGTACAGACAAACGAGCTCTTAATTTTCCTTTTGATGTGGTCTACACACGGGGACATGCATGCACACGACACAATCGTGCTTTGCACGAGCACTCACTAGTGTAGCACCTGGGTCTCCCCGTGTCAGCTACAGCACCTGCTATGATCCGTCCTTCCCTTCTATCCTGCTAGTCTAGGATGCTGCTGCCATGTTTGTATATTACCAACTGTCAGAATGCCTCTAGCAATCCCAGAGAACAGAGATGACAGTGTTTGTGCCCTTCTGGTATGAATAGAATTCCTGTAGCTGTTTTGTATGGAGTAGTCCAGTTTCTTTTACCTGCAGTCATATAAATGTAAATAGAATTAGGCAAATAAATAAATTAAAAAAAAGAAAAAAAAGAAAAAAAGAATTAGGCATTAGTCTTTTTCTTCCACAAGGAAAATTCCAAAGTGCCACAAAAATATAAACTTTGTCTACATTCTAAGAAATTCTATAAAAACAGTAGGTGCATGTATGTGTATACATGCACACGTGTGGGCATGCACAATTTTTTTTATCTCTGAAGATGACTTCTTCCCATGTCCAAATATGTGTGGATAAGAAAAATCTATGCCGAAACCAAACTTGAAGAAGTTTGAGCTGATCCATAATTTCAAATAATAACCTTTGCTAATAGTTGGGAATATGAAGTGGCTAACATTTTAAGTTTTAGAATTGTTACCAAAGATCCATTTTTATTCTGAGGAGTACTTTGATTTATTTTGATAAGAAATGATGATAACCTGTTATGTGATTTTTGTTTATTATTTGTATATAGCTACGTTGTTTATGATTTTATTTCTTTTAAATGGAAAAGTGTTATATACTCTATACACACACACTAAAGTTTATTAGAGTCTTCTCATGGATAAGCAGCTAATTTATGTGTTTTAGTCTTTCTTCCTTTCTTTTTGGATAGCATACATATTAAAGGAAATCTTATGTTTGATGTTGTGTCTCTCCTTGCCTTTTTACATGCTCTCTTGTCTCTGTTTCCAAGATGTGTAAATAGCATTCAAATGACTTCTTCACCATTGCCTAATAATTTGCTTAAATAGTGTTCTCTTTCAGCCAATATATGGTCAATATAATCTCATAGTATATAATCACAACACTTCTACAATAAGTATATGTCATACACTTCATTACTTGCTCATCATATTTCTTATAAAATTACACATTCAACTTATTAAGTTGCATTGCCTAGAACAGTAGTTGATACAGGATGGGGTTCAACAAATATTTGACTGGGAAAAGAAATTACATTTGAGTGAAACTTTAACAGGAAATGTTGTAGTAAGTTGCCTTTCGCTGCGTTTGTTAATTAATATTAGTTATGGTTATCAATCTCCGGAAATTTGTGTCACTGTACTTAGATTATAATTAAGATAGACTGACCTATCTAAAGGAATGTGTAACAGAAGCAACATAATTTCTTATTTTTTTAAAAAAATTTAATGAGGAGTTTTTCACTAGATCTGTTATAGAGATAAAAATTTACAAGTAAGAGTACTTTTTAGTGCTAAAAAGGTAGGTCATCTGAATCCAAATGTTTATTACGGATCTTACAAGGCAAAGACTGCAAAAAATCATTATGTCTTGAATGTAAAAAAAACAGTATTATTAAGTATATTGAGTCATTCTCAATGACTTAAAAACTCAAATTTCCTCAAAATCTTTAGAAAGTCTTAATTTTCTGGGTTCTTAAAGCAAAACTAATTCATGGAATTTAGACCAATTCTAACTTCATCTGCTGCATGTTACCACTTAGGAAGTAACTAGATATAATAAATTTCTTACAGAATAATTTATTCATTAGGATTTTTAGAGGGCATATATATTTCTCTGGAATGGTGGTGATTTTTTTTAGAAGCCTTTGCTTCTAGCATGCAAAAATACTCAAGTGAAATAGTGTAACATCTTTGAGGTTTTGTTAGGTTTTATAATGTGCCAGGAAAAAAAAAATCACTTACTATGTAGTATAATAAACAATGAATTCATATGTGGATCTAAATATCAATGCAATGTTTATTGGAAACTAATGCTGCTTTCAGTCTCACACAACAGATGTTTATTGAACAATTCCTCTAGGAATTCCTCTGTAAGCCAACCACACACATAATCTGTAATGGTTCTTACACAGTACACCAAACACGGTATATGTTAGATTATACAGCAGCCTACAGAACTGCAAAAGGTTTGCATCAAATGTATATCTGACAGATAGTTATTATCCAATATATATAAAGAACTCAAGAAAGTAGACCTCAACAAACCAAATATCCAATGGAATATGGATCTCAACAGGGAATTCTCAATAGAGGAATCTCAAAAGGCTGAGGAACACTTAAAAAAATGTTCAACATCCTTAACCATCAGGGAAATACAAACCAAAACTATTTGGAGAGTCTACCCTACATCTACCAGAATGGGTAGGTCAAAAACTCAAGTGACAGCTCATGCTGGTAAATATTTGGAGCAAGGAGAACACTCCTCCATTGGTGGTAGGAGTGCAAATTTGTTCTGCTGCTATGGAAATCAATATGGTGATTCCTCAGAAAACTGGTAATTAATCTGCATCAAACCCAGCTATACCACTCTTTGGTATATACCCAAAGGATGCTTCATCATTCTGTATGAACACTTGCTTAACCATGTTCATTGCATAACCATGTTCATTGCAGCTTTATTCATAATTACTGCAAACTGAAAACAACTTAGGTGCCCTTCAGCCAAAGAATGGAAAATGCAAATGGGGTACATTTACACAAAAGAGTGTTACTTAGCTGTTAAAAACACTGACATCATGAAATTTACATAAAAACAGCCGGAGCTAGAAAACATCTTCCTGAGTGAGGTAACCCACACCTGGAAAGACAAACATGGTATATACTCATTCCTAACTTTCTTTACACTGGCTATTAAATAAAGGATAATCCACAGACCAAGTGTATGGATCTCCCTAGAAAGGTTAACTAGAATATAATCTGCAGGTGGATTGGGGACAGGTGGGATTCAGTAAAGGAGGGATCAGGTAAGGGGATGGAGGGAATAAGTGAGAAAGCACAGGGCACCCTGAAATTGTGGGACATTTCGGATGCAATGTAGATACCTAGTATAGTGCAAACTCCCTGGAATCTCTGACAGTGACCCTAACAAAGTCTGATAATAATGGGGGATACAGAGTCCAAAGTGGACATCTTCTATAACCAAGCAAGACTCCTGGTAATACTACTGGGACATCAACCTAGCCACAAAATGTTTTATCTACAATCTTTTCTGCATACAAAATGTGCTGGGATGATAGGACAGAACCCGTTGGAATGGCCAACATATCATTAGTACAACTTGAGGCCCGTGCCACAAGAGGGAGCTCATGCCTGATGCTGCCTGAATTGCTAGGTACTACAGGCAGGACAGTCCAGAGATAGAGGATAGAACCAGACATCACTGAAAAAAAAATAAAAAATAAAATTAAAAAGGCAGTGAAGTGCAATAAAATTATTGCTAATGATATTCTGTTATGCTTATGGTTAAGTGCCTAGCACAATTGCTATGCGAGGGGTATAATCCACCAGAAGAGCACAATCCACAGAATCAGCTAAGAGGGGCTCATAGGGGCTCACAGAGTCTGAAGCAACAAACACTGATTCTGTATAGACCTGACCTAGGTCGTTCGCATAGGTATTATGGTTGTGTAGCTTGCTGTCCTTGTGGGACTCCTAACATTGGGAGCAGAGCTGTCTGTAATCTTTTACCCGAGCTTGATTCCTTCCCTGCTACTGGGCAGCCCTGATCAGTCTTGTTATGAGTGTTGGTGCATAGTCTTATAGTATCTTCTTAGGCAATGTTTGCTGGATATCTCTGGGAGGCCTTCTATTTTTTGGGGGGGGGATTAGATAGGGAGTAGATCTGTGGTGAGAGAAAATGTTAGAGAGGGACAGAGACACATGGAAGAAGGGGAAACTGCAACTGGGATGTAATGTATGACACAAGAATAGTAGGGTTCATTCGTTCGTTTTTTAAAAGATAATGATAAACACTAAGGAGAAATATAAAACAAGGAATGAATGGATTTTTCATAATGTGGAACTATAAATAGGAAAATTAAGAAAACGAAATATATCTGGGATGATCAAATATTCAGCATTTTTTAAATCTAAGCTTCAATAGAAGAATTTCAAGGCGCTGTTACTAAATTTAATAATTACCAAAGCATTTGCATAGATAGAAATTGCCTTTGAAATTTATTGTTATATGTAGGAAAGTCCAGCTGAGTATAATTATTCACAAAATGCGTTCATGATTGCAGTATTGATTAAAGTTGAACAACAGATACTATGACAGTTAATGACTTCTATGGATGACTGTCTCTCTAATTTAGTATAACAACTCTGACAAAGAAAAGGCTGACTGCAAATGGCAATAAGACGAGTTAAGGCCAGATGTTAAGGCCACAACTAAGTTAACAGCCAGATAATGGATAAAGTATTTTTTTAGAATCCACTGTGGGAGCCTTAAGTTAGTCTGAAATCTAGATCTTTAGATTATGTGAGAAGACATATACCTATCAGTATGGGTGGATAAGCATCCACAATTCTGTCAGAGACTTGCTCAGAATACAGGAGGCCATAGTGAATTCACTACCAGTTTTGAAGCTTCCTTTCCCCATATTATTTACCCTCAGGCATAAAAAATCCAAGTTCTCAGGTCTTCAGCACAGAACTAATAATTTCACTAAACTCACTCCTCTATTTCCCAGTCAAAGAGATTTACACAGTTGTACCATTGCCTTCTCTTGCCCTTTAACCTGCAGACAACAGATTTCTCGATTTCTACATTCTTGTGAGCAAATTCCCATGAACAACCATCTGATTACATAATTTCTTTTCTCCCCTACTAGCCTGTATGGCACTGGGTAAACTATTATATAAGGACGGAGTCTCCTGATCAGGTTAGGCTGATGTCTCTATGTCTTATATCCACAGAAAAAGGTGTTTTCAGAAATGGAGTCTAATTATATGAGGCTAAGAATACTTTTGCCTGGCCATTATGAAAAAGTTAATGTCCCAGTGTTTTGGTATACTTTTCAACTTCCATAAATACTATAAACAAAATAGTTGTTGTTTATTTACTAAATCTAAGATAATACTCTATAACATTTTAAAATAAAACAAAGAGACTAGGAAATAATATCCTTGGTCACCATATTTATTTTCTGTGCCATTACATAGTTGTTCCACATGTACGTATAAAGATAACATTAAAGGTTTTTAAAATGAGATGACTGATCATCATGTAATAATGATAATCCATAAGTGCAATACTGTAGAAAGATACAAATGTAATAGTTGTGTGTAGAAATCAGCTTACTATTTTATTATGATATACAATATGCTGTACTAAAATAATATACAATATGCTATACAAAAAATCTTTTACCCTTACATCTAAGTGGGTTAAACACCTCAATGTAAATATAGCCACCTCATAAAATATAGCGAACCTCATAAAAGAGAAATCAGGGAATAGCTTTGAACACATTGGCACAAGAGCAACTTCCTGAATAGAACCTCAGTATCACAGACACTAAGATCAACAATTAATAAACAGGACCTCATGAAAATGTAAAGTTTCTGTAAGGTGAAGGGCACTGTCCATGGGACAAAATGGCAGCCAACAGAATAGAAAAGATTTTCAACCCCTCATCAGATAAGGAGCCTATCTTCCAAATATACAAACAACTCAAGAGATATCAAAAATATTCAAAAAAACACCATTATTCAGAAAGTTAGGTAAGAACCTAAACAGAGAATTCTCAACAGAAGTATCTCAAAAGGCAGAGCAATTAAATTAAAGGAATGTTTCTCATCCTTAGTCATCAGGGAATTGCAAATAAAAACAACTCTGAGATTCCATCTTACACTTGTCAGTTAAAAAACATAAATGATAGCTTATGTTGGTTAGGCTGTGGAGAAAGGGAAACACTTCTCTATTGCTTATGGGAGTACAAACATGTATAGCCACTTTGGAAATCAATATGGTTCTTTCTCAGAAAATTCAGAAACAATCTACTGCAAGACCCAGCTATAGCACTCTTAAACATATACCCAAAGGATGCTGCACCACACCACAAGGGCACTTGCTCAACTATATTCATGGCAGTTTTATTTGTAATATCCAGAACTGGGAAATATTGTAAAGTGAAAATATGGTAAAGAAAATATGGTACATTTACACAATGGAATATTATTCAGCTGTCAAAAACAACAACAGGAAATTTATAGGCAAATGGGTGGCTAGAAAAAAAATCATTATGAATGAAGTAATCCAACACAAAAAGACATAGTTTGTATTCGTTCTAGATATTGACAAACCCCATGAGTGCTCCATAGCAGGACTTCTTGGAAGAGCCAGATAACACAGCCTATCTGAAAAATTAAATGCAACTTACAAGAAATTATGCTTGGCTCCTGCTTTTATGGGTTTAGAAAGCCTCTTCCTCTTCTTTTTTTTAAAAGTATTTTTAGGTCTTATGTGGACCCATGCTCTAGATGACGGGCTCCATTTTGTAAAATGAGACTGAGGTTTCATTCCCTGTCATTCACACCCAAATAATCACATAGAAACTATAGCAATTAAAACACTGTTTGACCAATGGCTCAAGCATATTTCTAGTTAGCTCTTACCAATATCATCTTGTAACCAACCTTCCTAACAATGACAAATATCCATAACCCACCCCACCTCTTGGGAATATAAGCATAGTGTTCTCTAGAATGCTTCCTGCTGTCTTGGGAAAACAGTATTTTTACAAGACCCTGAGAAATTTGGAATAATTGTCATATCCTGGAAGAGCTAGATGTAATATGTTTTGTTTATTCTCTTGGAGATGAGAAAGTTTAGAGTTTCACTGTAGTCTTAGCTAGATAGTTTTTGAAGCTAGAACATCTCAGCGAGCAGCTTTGAAGTTGTTCATGATGCCGAGTTTTGAGGCAAACCACAACATTCTGAGAGCGTGTATCATCTAAGACATTTATCTTTATTAGTATCTGGTCCTTTTATCAGAAAACACACACACACACACACACACACACACACACACACACACATATATATATATATATATATATATATATATATATATATAGGCTCAAAATATTGGCTTAATTCATCAGTTTCCATAATACACTTTCTCACAGCAGCTATTAATTGACTGGAAAGCCACGTATGGCTGTGTGATTGTGTATTTGAAACTTTAAAAAAAAAAACCTTCTCAGTTCCTAAGTGGAAATACATATTGGCATATTGGTCAACAAATGTAAGGTGTCTATTTCTGTCCTGCCAACAAGATGCCAAATAATGTCATGGAGACTTTTTTGTTAATTATAAAAGCCCAGCCTGTAACTTAGACTTGTTCCCACCTAGCTTCTACTCATTGATTTCATCCCTACTTTTGTCACGTGGTTCCATAACTCACCTTTGATCTGTACCATATGTCCAACTTCTCTAGAGTCCCACTGGCATAGCCTGCCTGCCCCAATTCTCTCATTTTCCTTTCTCTTCCCAGAAATCTTGCCTATACCTCTTGCTTAGCTATTGGCTGTTCAGAGTTTTGATTGCACCAATCACAACAAATATATCCTCACACGGTGTATAAATATCCCATAAAACCATTTTGTGTGATTTTCTACTGGAGCAGAGATCACACTCTTAGAGAAAACTGACTCTCCCTCTCACAGGAATTATCAATAACCAACAGTTCCTCAGTTAAGAGGAACTTACGGAGTTTGCCTTTGTGCCCACCTCCCCACCTTCATTCAGGAATTTGTCTCTGGCTTGAGGTTGTACTGGTTTTGTTCATGTTATCATAACCATTGTGAGCTCATATGTGCAGTTGCCCTGCAATGTCCAGAATTTCTGCTTTCACACTCTTTCTACCCTCTCTTCTGCAATCATTTCTGTGCCGTTGAAGATGCTGAGCACTCCATAATCTCATATTCTTTACACTTTGACTAGTTCTCTGTATTGATGACTGTCAGCAGAAAGACAACCATAAAATTATACTATGCAGAAATAATAATTGGTAAAGAATGGTAGGATGTTGATCCATGTCTACCTACCTGTTGAGGGACTTTTGAATCTAATTCTTCTCAGCTTGAAACTTCTGACTCTAATAAGTGATATTCAGATTATGTTGCTTATTACCAGTGAATACAATCCTATAGCCGATTTACCCACTAACTCCTGTAAAAATACAAACTTTTATTAATTAGAATAAGCAGTGCTATATGACATTTGCTTTTATATATGGTAAAATATATAAAATATCTAATCATACAATCATAAATCTCAAGCCTGATGGTCATAAAGGTCATCTCATCCAATCATCCTATAAGACTTAAGACATATATGCAAGTAAATCCAAGTTATATTAACATACCTGCCCTTTTATTTAAGAAATATCATGCTTTTATTTGACAAGAAACTGTTTAACCTTTACCAGAAGAAGTAGATGATTTCAGAAAAATATTTTTCATAAATTGAATTAATATTGCTTCAGGAAGAAAGATTAGTATTTAAAAGTAATATATGAAATGAAATATTTATCATTTACTTATTCTATTTGGGGCACCGTTCATCAGTTCAGCTCTCCTTATGTGCATATAAATTTCACTCTTGCCTTTCCGAAATCATTTGAATCTAATGATGCATGTTACCCTAAGGTCAAGACCTACTAGCGACTTACTATTGACATGGTGTCAATAGCCTGTTAAGAAGCACTGAGACACTCCTGTTGCATGTTTTCAATATATGTCCCTAAAAGTATAAATCATATTGAGTAAAGTCTGAAATGTTTCTTACTGTTTGACTTAACTTACTGTTCTTTTCAACTGCCTTAAAACCCTGTCCATAATACTTCCTCAGCTTTCAAATCCAGCAGGTTTCTAGGTCAGTTACTATGTGAATCTCAGAACACATTTTAAAATGGGAAATTGGGCTCCTATTTTCTAAAATATTACTCACTATGTATACTCTTTAATAATGAACTTATTTATTATGATAAATTTCCATTTTTTAACTCAGACATTTAGTGGGGAGTTGAGTTGTATTTAGATTGAGGATATCCACTTGATTCCTCAATCTGTGTTACACAGGTTACTGTTCTCATTCTTGGCTTATATCACTGCTATTTATACTCAAACATGACAGATAATTTCATGATCTAAAAGGACATATGGCTTGGTGAGGGCACCCTGCAGGTATCCAGGCAGGAAATCAAACTGCAAAAAGATGAGGATGAAAACTGCTAAGATTGACTTCATAAACCCACATCAGACTTGGGAATTCTGATGCCAGGCAGTTCATTGTCAGTATTTTTAAAACACAGCACAACTTGAGAAAATGTTTTTAGGCAACTACCATTCTAATTCCAGGTTTTCAGACATAAAAAGTTTCATATTTTAGATGTAGAATAATACTTAAAGTATGACAACTTAAAAACTCCTTTACAAAGTACATATGACCATGAGGGTTTGGTCTATAGCTTTAAACAGGCTTGACAGAGTGGTCTCTGACCAATAGCATAGAGGTCAACAGTCTTTAAAACACCTGGCATCTCCCCTAAGATTAGTTTCTATTAACCGTGGGCTAAAGATAAAGGTATAGGGAAGGAAGAGTTTGGGATAAACATTCTGGGTGTGATCTACCTCTACACAAAGTGGGTGAGATCTGCATCCTCAGATAGGAAGACCATAACCATTGCATTAATATCCATGTCCTGCCCTCTGCGTGGAAAGAGCATATTAACTCCTTTGCTGAAACACCCCTTTGTGAATAAGATCCTTGATTTTCATACATTTACACAATGAAGTACTACACAGCAGAAAAAAATAACATTTTGAATTTCGCAGGAAAATGGATGAAGCTAGAAAACATTATTTTTAGTGAAGTAACCCAGACACAGAAAGACAAGTATCACATGTACTCACTCATAAGTGGTTTTTAAACATAAAGCAAAGAAAACCAGCCTATAAATCACAATCCCAGAGAATTTAGACAAAAATGAGGACACTAAGAGAGACATACATAGATCTAATCTACATAGGAAGTAGAAAAAGACAAGACCTCTTGAGTAAATTGGGAATATGGGTAACTTGGGAGAGGGTTGAAGGAGAGGGGATGGATAGGGAGGGGAGCCGAGAAAATGTAGAGCTCAATAAAAAATCAGAAAAATAAAAAAAAGAATTCTAAAAAAAAAAGATCCTTGATTTTCCTACTCATATGTTTTCTAAAAGATATTAATTCTTCCAAAGCTTGGTTTTAGTATATGTTTGTAGCTCCAGATCTTGAGGTTTAAAATTTCAAATTTGAGATGACCCTGAGCTACATAATCAGCTTTAGGAAAGGCCAGGTTGTATAGAGAAACATCAGCAAACCAAACCAAACAAAATAATAAAATATTCTATAAAATAATAATCATGTAAATGAATATTACAGATATTTATTTGCACAATAATAAGCTCTCATCCAAACATACTTGTTTTGTATAAAATACTCAAAATTATACTTTATATCATGCTACAGTTTACCATTTCATACTTAACAAAGTACATTAAAATCTTAAATTTGTATTCATTGTGGTTTCCAATGATCAAAGGCTATAATTTTTAAAGTATTCTACTATTTGATTGAAGACATATGTTACCAAATGTGATGAAGCCCTGTGTATGTGTACAAGCCAGATGTTACTGTTCTGGACTAGGGACACATCTGGGGATATAAGCATGTGTTACTGTTGCATCAAACAGTAGTTAGCTCCACAGCACAAAATCAGAAGGTAACAACTCTGTTGTTTCAAATATAAAGGATCTGAGATTTCTTCTGACCTATGCAGATATCACACACTTATATAAAGACATATACACACATACACAGAAATAGATAATTAAATATTTTGAAACCATTTCTGTTCTGAATAAGAATTTAAGAAGTTTAATTTATTTGAGGGATGATGTAAATTCAGATTAGCATCATTTAGGTATGTTTCCTTTAGTTTGTTATAAATTATGTTAAAGAGAAACTTTGATAATATATGTTAGCATATATATGACATGAACAAACATATGGGTATCTTGCAATTTTTATGAATTAATGAGAGATAATTAAGTTTTAAAGGGATTACACAAGATATTCTATATTTACCTTAATTTAATATTTTATATACAAAAGGCCATGTATATTAGTTAACATATTCATAAGAGTAGTTGTTCATGAATGTGTAATCATATATATATATATGTGTGTGTATGTATACAGGTATGTATGTATATGCAGATGTAAAAGCAACATAAAATTGAAAGTTATTTTTAAAATGACATTTCACTGTAATTTATATTACAGATATTTATAGGAATCTGTATTATTTTTCTGTGTGCAAGCATGTGTGTTTGTGTGTGCAGGCATGCATGAGTTTACATTTGTGTGTATGTTAGTGTGCAACTGGAGGCTTTTATTCTTGTGGGACTTTCTGAATCATTTGAAAATCTGAAAATTGGCCCGTAATCAAGGACTATGTAGACACTAGACAGAATAAAATCTGCAAGAATGATTCAAAGCTGTCACAAAAGTTACATACCTGCTCTTAAGGCTTTCAAATCCATTAACTGATACTAAAAATACATTGCTAGAAATGTATTTGATTTTTGTGTGGGTTGTATCCTAAAATTTTGTGTGTATAGAGTAAATAAAATTATTTGGAAAGCCATTTTATCAATATGAATTGAAATAAAATATTCTCACCTTTTTACTTTCTCAGTAATCCTCAGTCTGCCAGTCACTAATATGATTGCAGAGGTAGGCCAGTTCAGGTACCCTCTTCACTATTGCTAACATTGTTAGATCTGGTCATCCTTGTAGATTCCTGGGAATTTTCTTAGCACCAGATTTCTCCCTACCCTCATAATGGATCCCCCTAATCTGTCATCATAGAACCTACATCCAATATTTGATGGAACCAGATGCAGTGATCTACAGCCAAGCACTAGACTGAGCTCCTGGTGTTTTGAAGGGAGGGAGAAAGGATAATACAAGCAAAGCATTAAGTGCTTAGCTGCCTTTGAGTACCCTGTTCCCCGTGCTAGATTACATGGCCCACCTCCATGTAAGGTGAGAAACTTGATTCTGTCTCAACTTGAGATGCCATGGTTTGTGCAAGCCCTTGGAGGTCTGTCCCTTTCTGAATTGAGATGGAGGAGGAGTGGATGGGGATAGGGGCAGATCAAAAAGGGGAGGGAACAGAATGGGAGGAAAAGGGGGAGGACAACTGGTTTTTATGTATTATAAATGAAAAAAATGTTATTTAAATACACATAAAAATAACTAAATACTATATTTTTGAAACATTACAGAAGAGGGACAGCTGGAGTACCAGACCCTGAGGCATTTCTTTTGGATATAGTAGAGACAGTGGTATTCTAGAATCTACTTGCCACATTCCCTTAATCAAGAGTGTATTCACCGATGCCACTCAAAAGATTTAATAAACTTTGATTGATCAGAATGTACAGTGGCCTAAGCAACTTTGGGATTGCAGTATTGTTGCAAATATATTTTATGAGAAGAGGATAGCTGAAGGATTTAATGTTTTTCTTATTTCTCTGTTGAATAATGGTATATAAATATGAAGTCTGAATATAAAATACATTTGATGATAATACAATATTGCAAAACTATTAGTACTTTGCTTGACATTTTGTAGAATGGTGATTAATTTGACAACATAGAAATCATACGCTTAGACTTTGGTGTAGAAAAGTTTCAAACTATCAATGTATTAAGTGTGAGCAAATGAAATATTTTGGTCAACTAAAATATATGTATTTTTTTAAGTTTTTGTACATTTACTTTGTTCGGTATTGTAAAAGTACAATGATTTTCAAAATTATTTGCCATGCTCAAAATTGTAACTATAAAATAAGTAGTGTTCTCATTAAAATCTAATTTATATGACATAAAACAATAGCAAAAAGAAAACTAGATACCTAATCAAACAAATTAGAAATCTTTTGAACTCCCAGAGGACCACAGATAGGCTAGTATTTGTGAGGATATTATATATCATTTTAAAAAGTTTTCTTCAGGATAATGAACTCTGTTGTAAAATATATTTTATATCCAAAAAAACAGCATAAGTTTCATGCTTTCAGAAACAATATGCAGTAAGACAATATCTCTCAAGATAATTCAGATACTCTGGGGAACTTATGTTATATCAAAAGGAGCTTGAAGCTGACACTTCCAACGAGGCATTACATTTTTATGCTATAAAAAACTGCATGTTTTGATGTAAAATAGTCCTTCTGTCTAAGCAATGACTTTCCACATCAGATATTTAAAATCCCTTGGCCTTTTTATTATTCATGGCCATAGATCAGTACCCTGCCTTACCGAACAAATATTAATAGTTATGTAAAGTAAACACTCAAATAATCAATGTATAATTATTTAAAGCCAGTCATGAATTAGCCACTGCATAGACACTAAAAGCTCAGCTAGAACACACAGATATCATGTACGAATGATTGAGAAACAGAACGTGCTGAATTAAAACGTGAAAATAGAATCAAATCTTGTTTACATAATCATCTTTTGACACTAACCTAAAACTAGGAATGAGGAGGGAATGGGAAGGATTCTGCCAGCGAATGACAGAAAATGTGAGAAGCTGAATATGGGCAGGGTAAAGAGATTGAGGGTTGAGATAATTCTTGCAGATAGTGATTTTCCAGTTTTGAGGGTTTTGTTTTGGGGAAGAGGCCTGAAGACTCTGGATGCCACATCCCCATATATTTAGGCTTTGCTTGTTTCATAAAACATATAAAACTAGGGCAGACTTAGAATTAATCCCAACATCCTCCAAAAATTGAAGTTTTTCATTATATTCCCTTTCCTTCGTTCAAAATTCAAAGTCCCCAAATTGATTCAAGTGAAAGTCAGTTATCTTCAGTAGACTTCCCCACAGATGCACAGTATCTTTTTTTTTATCAACTTTGAGTTGTTATAGACTAGTAATGTCCAAACATTTTAACGATACTCTGTAATTTATAGGAGGCCATTAACAAAATCACTTTATATTCATTTTAATCTTTCCTTAAGTTTAGATGCATTGATGCAAATCCTGACCTGATGCAAACATTTATACTTTAGCATAGTTTGATTGTTTCTCTTCCTTTTCTACAAATTTCAGCCTTGTGGAGTGACAAGTGTCCTCAGTTCTGACTCCCCACCTTCATTCAATTCCCACCAATCTCCATCCATGCATCCTCCTTAATTGTAGGTTTAGCTCTGATTATTTTCACAGTATCCATCATTTTCAAATAGAAATCCATTCCGTGACTAATATCAACTTATGCAACCTTAACTAATGAATGCCTGGTCCCTGTCTTACGTTATAATTTCAAAAAGCCTATTTCTTTTTCTCCCATGTACTGTTTCATACTTTACACCAGAAAAGTAACATCATCAACAGCTGTCTGGACCATATCTCACTTTACTTAGTCATTTCCCACTGGGTACAACCAATACACGATGGTAGTCCTCTGTGAATACTAACTACAAGGACCCCTTGTCTCAGCCTCTGTCACTTAGTGTTTTTTACATAATTAAACTCTGCTTAACTTTCATTTTGTTCCTGTTTATTTTGCTATTTCATAAAAAGAAACATGCAGAACTACCATAATGGCTCCCTCAGCCAAGATATCTTTTTCTTTGCTCTCATATCTGTTTTTCCTCCATCTAGACGCTCCCATTTCCTCAAGTTTTCCTCAACCCCCTTCTCTCTCCTCTCCCCGCCCCCCGTCTCCTAATCCCAAATTTTTGCCTGATTCCAATTTCCAGGTGGGTCTATATATGTTTTTCTCTGGATTCACCTTATTACTTAGCTTCTCTAGGATCCTGAACTATAAATATATGTATATCTCAAAACTATACATATATTTTATATATAATACATATTTTATATAATCAGAAACAAATAAATGTACATACAAATTATAAAAAAACTGTTTTGTACTTTTAAGCAACTTAACTACATATTTTATCAAATTACATATAAAATTAAAAATTATGTTCTCCAGGAAATAATATCAGGAACTATTGGAAGCTGAAAGGGACAACATTAACATAATTTTCCATGAACATAACATGCATAGAGTGCATAACCTGTATGCGTTCTATCCTGACCTCCTGACCTTCCTGTAATTTATCAATACAACAAGTGACTTTTTCGAGTTTACAGATCTCCACCTTTGGTTAAGTCTAGAAAGATCCACAGCCTTATACTTGTTCTTCAATGTGCTACATTATGTTTGATTTGTTTACTACAGTAACCTGCTGATAAGAAAGCACAAGTAAAGGGTTCACCGACCTTGTCTATGTGACTGTGTTTCAATTTAAACCTGCCATGAATTAAACAGAAGTGAAGAAAACATGTTCATACAAAAAAAGAGGAGTTAAACAGATGGAACAATCCTTCTCTTTAACATTCTTGTCCTGTGTATTGCTTTGGCTCACAGTTGAAGTAATCATTCCATTATGAGGTTGGTCACACAGTGGCAAATGTATGGAATTATGAAACCATGAACGAATTCATGTTCAGCCTGCATTCTTTTTTATTCAGTCCAAGTTTTCAGGTGATGGAACAATATAAAGTACAATTAATGTGTGTCTCCCACTCTGATAATAACCTAATCTAGAAATTCCCTTACAGACATTTCAAAAGACCTGTCTCATGTTGATGCTCAGTCCCATTAAAGAGAAATTTTTAAGTCTCATAATCTTCTATATAGAATTAAAAACCAGATTTACTATTTTCAGCTTTTATCCAAAATGTATTTTCATCATTTTATTCTTAATCTTCTTTCCTCCAACCACTCCTATGTAACTATCTCTTGATTGCTCTCTCTCAAATGCATAGTCTGATGCCTATTTTTCTTTAGTTTTTGTTACAAATACTCACAATTGTATTATATTCCTAATATACATAAATATAATCTGCACAATCCAATGTGATTTCAGGTATAAGACTTGGTATTAGAAAACAAATTGGAGATTCTTCCTTGTAGAGGATTATTTTCTTCTACTTTCAAAATTCTTTAGTTTTCTGTCATTATTTGCCTAGATTTATGACTGGGAAGAATTTTCCCTTTCATATTAGCGAGTCTGTTGGGTTCCTCCTTCTCCAAGTCCTGTGAAGATCAAGAATCATTTTAAGAATGATTCTTGTTCAATCATGGGGAACATAGTTTGGGTCTAGCACTCACATGCAGAGAATCTTTCATGCCTCTAATTCCAGCTCTAAGGGATCTGATGCCATTTCAGACCTCCAAGGGCCCATATTTGGTATGCACAAAATAGCACAAATGTGAGCACTTGCTTGTGAAAACACATACATAGACACAGATAAACACACAGACATACATATACACACACAAATAAAACACTTAAAAATCTTAAGTAACTTGTGAACCTTTAAAATACTATTTAAAAAATAAAATAATATGTTTTCATGATAAAATTTGTATTTTAAATGACTACTTAATTCATAGACTGTCATAATAAATTATGAGGAAAGCGAGACCTCACAGTGGGCCTCCATTTAAAACTTCTTGAGGATTAATGTATGGAGGCTTCTTCTAGAAACATCACACCGTAAAGACAATGACTCCAGATCCAGTCATAAATTACTAAAACTATTACATTAAAATTCAGTATAAGATCTTCTATTCTCTTTGATATTTCTTCCATCTCTTATTTAACAAAAAGTAGGATAAAAACATAATTAATTTTCTTTGGTACATCAATGCTTTACTACTAATTAAAAATATAATTATTAATAGCTATCTTGTTTCAAAAATGAGGAATTGTAAAGAAAATTGGGTAGCTGTGCATATGTCCAACTTAGACTCACTGTTCTAATTAGGTTTTGTGAAGTAATATACACTCAGCATAGAGTGTTAAAATGTACCCTAAGCGCATTTAAAAGGATAAAGAAAATCATCCATAAACCCCTCACATTAAGATGTAATTAGCATGGAATGAAGTAGGGATTAGAGAAAAGATGTTTCTGGATATACAACATAAGCTGTTGTTCCCCTAACTATATATTTATATATGTATACACATGTGTATTATACCAATTCATGCTTTATATGTTACGGGGTTAAGTTTTATGACTTTTGTTAGTTTTCAAGTATACATAATAAATTAAAAGCACTCAAAAATTGTATTGGTGATCTTCCATGTTCTTGGTAATTTGAAGTTGGTTCCCTTTCTGGTCTTCAGCTCTTTACATCTTATCGATGAGTGATTAAAGCAATGCTTTCAAAAGTTAAAGTTGGAGCTTGTATAGAGTTAGTATCTAAAAAGTTTTGAAAATATTTATATCTCATATAAAATTCTGTTACTTACATTAATTTCATGAGAAAACATTGCATTTCATTTACATTTACAAATGCACTTATTTCAGTAAGATGAGGATATTTGGTAGAAAACATTGAATTTGTACCTAATTTGCTTTTCCATAAAATTAGAATAATAATGTTTCATCAACCTCAAAAACATTAAAGAATATTGGATATTTACAGTGACAAAGATCCTTATAGTAAACACAAATGAAAAACTTAGGTCTTCCTTCATTCTGGGCTGCCCATACCACAAAATAACCAAACAAAAACAATATTATTTAAATCACTGCTTAACCAATTACTTAATCATATTTCTAGCTGGTTCTTACATCTAGAATTAACCCATTTATAATTTTTTATTAACATTTTACCACGAGGGTTGTGGCCTACATGCAAGGTTACATCTTGCAGCTCATGTTTTTTTTTCCTCTGGTGACCAAATGGCATCTCCCTGACTGTGCTCGTTCTCCCAGCATTCAGTCTAACTTTCCCCACCTAGTTCTGTTCTGCCTTACAATAGATTCAAAGCGGTTCTTTATTAATAAATGGTAATAACAGCATATAGAGTGGAATCCCACATCAATTAATTGCTTTTTCCCCTAACAGTGCAAAGGCATAGATAAAGCCCAAACAATCATCAATCACAGCATGAAAATATCTCAGGTTGCCAAAGGGCACATGGTGAGTAATATTCATTTGAAAGATCATGTTAGGCAGCAGGTCATAAGGGTTAATCACTGCTCTTTTGAGGGGCCCCAGAGGGGCAAGTGGTGCACAATTTGTCCAAGACCTGGATAAATGTTTGCATTGGGAGACCACTAATTCAGGGAAGAGCGTATGTAAATTCTGAGGATAGAGACAAAATTGGGGATGTAGCATCCTAGTTTGCTCTAGTAGTTCAATAGATGCTGTCATTATTATAGCATATGTCTTTTCATTCCCTTTGGCTAAGGTTGTTGGCAATTTAGTATGTGATCACATATGAGACAAATACCATGGCTGATTCCTTTGATCTAACACATCTTGTATTAATAGCATTGTACTTGCAATTGTGATAAAAGAATTGTTAATCCCTGGGAAAACAAGGGCATGGGCTGCTTGTACAGTACATTGACAGTCAGAGAATATGTTAATAGGCTCATTTTAACATTCAACCAAAAATTGTAAGAATGCCAGTAATTCTCCTAATTGTACAGATGTACGATACAGTATTGTATACACTGTGTGCTTTTTATTGTGTCATTTAATTAATATTCCATATTTAGATGTGTTTGCATCTGAGAAAGCCAGAGCCACATATGGAATGGCCTTGGATGATGGTACATAATAGATTAGAATCTCAATAGGGAGTGAGGGGAGTTGAGCCACTATTTTAGTTTTTGTTTTTGTTGTTCCTTTAAGCCCAGAGACCATCTCCTGAAATGATATAGTATCTACCCATAATTCCTGAACATTCTTTAGGGAAATGGGAAACACTAATTTATCTAGTTCCCTCCCATAAGTTCCCTGGGAAAGTATTAACATCTTATGCCCGAGTTACAAGGTCTGGTCAAATTAAGAAGTGATTGTATAGATCAGTGTGAACTTGAGAAATTACATTAAAAGGCCTTCCTGCCACAATATGCCCAAGAATCCTTTTGGCATCCAAAGAACCAGTGCAAAGAGACACCGTTCTGGTTTGTGACATTGCAAGTTGGATGTTGCCAGGAAAGTATTTTTTTGTAGAACAGTTTTTGCTTCCTGAAGCAGGGTTATATTTCCAGGGAAAACTCTGAAAGGGTTATTCATAGCAGGTGGTATGCGGAAATATAGATCATTTCAAGACTAGTGAAATGGAGGACATGGTTCACAGGAGGGGTACCGAAGGGGGCCTCATGGGTAATGGCCATAGGGCCAGGACATTCTCTACTGTTGTCTGCTGTCTTTCCTTCCTTAGTACAATTTGTTAGTTTTGTTTCTGCAACCCCATCATCGTCAGTGGCCAAAGCAATGACTACAGGAATGGACAGGTTAATATTATGTTGCTCTTGGCAGTGCTTGTTATGAGCTACAATTACTTCCTCAGGAGAGAACTTCAAGCATGCAATTATAACCAACAGAACGGGAATAAAACTAAGAGGAGGCAGTGTTCCTGTAGCTACAGCCCCTTTCCTGGCGAGAAACAGAACCTGCATCCATAGATCAGGTTTCCACATATTTTCTGATGACAATATAAATAGTCAAAAATAAAGTAATTCATATGAAAATTAATAAATTAAAATTGTGCTTTGGTCTTCAACGTGACAAGAGCAGGCAAGTTACATATTTTTCTGAAGCCACAATTGTATTCACTTATTGACAAGGGTACTATACAAATGTATGCATTTTATTGTTTTTTTTTTATTTTCAGTAGTCCTTAGGAATTTTATTCTCAGATATTGACTATCCTTAAGTTTTTTACTGTAATGTTAACAATAAAGAAAATTTGATTTTATATATATTTCCCTTTCATTGTCATGCTTGAGTGATGCCCATTCCACTCTTCTCTTTAGGAGAATGTAGAATGAACTGTCTATGTATGTATAGTAATATTTGTTTTGATTATTCTGAATTAGATGAAAATAAAAGATATATATTAAATAAAAAGATATATTACAACAGTTTTACTCTGTACTGTTTTCCATTATTTAAACTGAAAAAACTTAAGTAGCTATATTATTTCACAAGTTCAAAAATAAATATTGAATTATCAAAACAATTTAAAAATCTAAGAATAAGGAAATATGCATAAACCTATTGAAGGTGTTAGTAAAATAAAGTCATAGGTTATTGCTCACTTAACAAGCAGTTTATATCTTCTTAAAAATGTCAACACTTCTTTTTCAATTTGTTGCTGCTAAATATGGCTCTTGTTCTCTAGTTCACAAGTAGATTTTATTTTATTAAGAAAAATCACCATCACTTCTTTTTTTTTAATTTGTAGTTTGATGATAATATGTTTGTGTGTAATCTGACAAAAGTTCAGCATTGGAGGATGAAGATGGATGCTTCAAAGAAATCCCACACTAGTTCAGAATTGAGTATAATAGAAAGCTATTTATTTAGGGGTAGACTCACAGAACCCAATTTTCTGCTGGAAGGAACAACAACAACCAATACCACAGCCAGACAAGAGCCTGGGTACGTGATTTAGATCAGCATATAAAGTATAAAGATCCCGGCCCAAGTGCGCAGGTAACTTAAAGGCAACTGGCTATAGAAATTCCTACAGCATCTCCCCATTTTGTTTAAATAAGAAAATTCTAAGCCTAATACAAAGTTATATACAATAAAAACAAATATCAGGTATAAAAATTAGAATTAAAAGCAGCATAAACAACATCAAGAAAGAAACATGTAATACATGTTTCAATAATTATCCTATTCTAGTGTAGTTTAAGTTTTGTAAAATAAATAACTTGGCCAAGTCATGAGAGTAAAGTAACTACAACTATCTAGTCTTTAACCCATCAAAGACTCAAGAAGGGAAATAATATTATTTGAGTAAGCAGGAAGTATAATCAAGCAACTTTCAAATTTTACAACAAATGACAGAGACAACTGGCTTCCTGGGAAATCACCTAAAATCTCATTTGCAACGTTGGAGCAACCAACTTTAGCTAAGGCCTAGAGTGACTGACAGACCTATTTCAGAGATAGGAAATTTTCAAAACTGTCTTGCCCTGTCTTGGCAAGATTTGTCAGTCTTTTTTCTTGTATTCTGCTTGTCCTGTCTGGACATATTGCATTTTGTCAGTGGTAAGTGCATGGGCAGTTCCTTGCCCAAAGGCCAGTTTTCTACAAGCAGAAAATAAGCTCCAAGAGGAGTGTCTTCAGTGCTCAAGATTCTCTCAGAAATAGATAGGTGCTGCCAGGAACAATTGTGTCTCATGTCAATAAAACTCTAAGTTACTTAAATTACATATTCTAAAGTTCTTTGAAGTGGTTGAAGATTGCCTACCTATGCAGAATAAAATCTTTATGTATCTAAAGAACCTGATTAGTCTAACTATAAGTATGTTTTTAATTTTTTTCTTCCCTTATGTGGTATAATATCCATTTTAAGATAATTTCATCCCTCTGCATTACAAATCCTTTAGGAGAAATTCTGGAGGGCAATATGACTAGAATACAATTAAGATTTTGATTCACCTTTCTACATGCAACTCCTGTAATTTCTCCTCAACAATTGTCAATTCCTTTTCTGCTTCAACTGTTAACTTTCTGGGACTATTCAAACCTTTATCAACATCTAAGGTTTTGTTTAAATGAATTATTATATCATGTGCTCTACCAAGAGCTGGTCGTAGACTGGAACTGTCTCCTAACAAAAACCACACAAAGACCCAACCAGAAAGAGAATTACAGGCCAATCTCACTCATGAACATTGACTCAAAAATTCTCAATAAAATACTGGCAAACCGAATCCAAGAACACATTAGAAAAATTATCCATTATGATCATGTAGGCTTCATCCCAGAGATGCAGGGCTGGTTCAACATACGCAAATCTATCAATGTAATCCATCATATAAATAAACTGAAATAAAAAAAAACATATGATCATTTCATTAGACACTGAAAGAGCATTTGACAAAATTCAACACCCCTTTATGATAAAGGTCTTGGAGAGATTAGGAATACAAGGGTCATACCTAAGTATAATAAAAGCTATTTACAGCAAGCCGACAGCTAACATCAAATTAAATGGAGAGAAACTCAAAGCCATCCCACTAAAATCAGAAACATGACAAGGCTGCCCACTCTCTCTATACCTCTTCAATATAGTGATTGAAGTTCTAGCAATAGCAGTAAGACAACTTAAGGGGATCAAGGGGATTCAAATTGGAAAAGAAGAAGTTGAACTTTCTTCATTTGCAGTTGATATGATAGTATACATAAGCGACCCCTTAAACTCTACCAAAGAACTCCTACAGCAGATAAACTCTTTTAGTAATGTGGCAGGATATAAGATCAACTCCAAAAAATCAGTTGTCCTAATATACACTAAGGATAAAGATGCAAAGAGTGAAATCAGAGAAGCATCACCTTTCATGATAGCCACAAACAGCATAAAATATCTTGGGTAACTCTGATGAAGGAAGTGAAAGATCTATTTGTATTCATTATTTCAATGTCAATCTTTGCCACACCTTCTATTTATACCTGAGAGCTGACTTCTACTATAATGCCATTCCCAGAGGAGACATTTTCCCTGGAATTCCTTATCTACAATCCCTTCTCAGATGCCCTATTCTACCACAGTTAAAACATTTGGCATTTTGTTGTCTCCTCATGCCTTTGGAAATTGCTTCTCTTACCCAAGATTCAGAATTATAGTCAAAGGTCTCAATGTTCATTGTATGTAGGATCCATTCATCCATAGGTGTTGAACTAAACTTTAAAGGCCCAATTATCTTTTTACATTCTAATTTGGCATTTTCAAAACCCAGAGATTCAATATGTACTTGTCTAGCATCTGGGCCTGTTACGCCTATTTGTATAGCCTTAGTTAATCTTTGTAAAAAGTCACTAATAGGCTCTCTCTGACCCTGTTTAACCCTGGTATACAATTTAATTAGTTTTCCTAGTTGTTGAATTCTGTCCCAAGCACTTAAGGCTGCTTTGTGGCATAGGGACAATATTTGTTCATTGTAAAGAGCGTGAGCCTGTGGGTCAGCATACGTGCCCTCACCAAAAATTTGATCTTGGGAAATCTCAAGTCCTTTTGCTTTGCCCTGTTGTTCTAAAATTTTAGCCTCTTCCCTGAAATAAAATTTAAGCATTAGTTGAGTCCCATCATCCAGGACTGCTAAAACTACCTGAAGCCAGTCAGATGCTATCACTTTAATGTTAAGAGCCCGTGTCTTTACAATCCCCCTAACAAATGCAGAATGCAAGCTGTAAGTTAAAAAAAAAAAAAACTTGCTTAATTTATTTTAGATCATTCATTCCTAAAGGTATCCATCTACCTTCTTTGGATCCTTTTGGGCCTTTCAAACATGATGCTTTGTCAGAGTAGATTGCAGTGTAGGAAGCTAAAACCCTGGGTAATTCATCTCTGTTACCTACTGGAGATGTTAAATCCTGCCCTTGGACCTTCTTTCCCTGCTCATCAGCTACAATAATTTTCTTAATCACTTCAGATCTTTTTGCTATTGTCTTTTGTAAAGCCCGAATCTCCTGGCCTGTATATATTTCTAGTGATTTCATTGAGGTCCATAGACTCTGGTCCTCATTCTGAAGTTTATCCTTTAAAGATAACACCTCATCCTTGGACCTTATTTGGATGGCATGCAGATTGCCTTCCTGGAGAGATGCTCTATCTGCTAAACTATCATAACTTTTTAACAAATTGTGATTGTCAAATTCAACAGTATGAATTCTTTCAAATAATTTCTCAGTATCCTTTGACTTGGATTCAGTTTTGTCTGTTAAAATAATGTTACTCATCTCAATAGTATTAATTTTTTTCAGGTAACTTTTGATTTTTGATGGTATTAATTTTGTCAGTTAGCTGTTCATTATTAGTCTGAAAAGACTACATCATTTCTAAAAATTCCTCATTCTTGGCTCTGTTATCAAATCATTTTCTTAAGGATATAATATGAAGAAAAAAATGAGTCCCAATATCCAATAAATGGATGTATCGCCATAAACATATAAGCCTTGCAGAATACAATCCATAGTATTAGCAAAAAAGTTACTTAAAATTTCAATGTTGTCTGCCATTATATAATATTCAAGTTTATTGATTTTTTTAATTACCCATTAGGAAATCCAGTAATTAGTTTTAGGTGTAATAATCTTTATTGCCCAGCATGTGCCATTGTTGTAGATTCGCAACTAGAAGTAAAACCTGGTTCCATGAACAGTCCTGAGCTGCTTAGTTTTCCCCACTTTGGTGCTGGTTAAATACTGAGAAATATGCTTTACTTCACAAATTAAAAGCAATTAGTTCAGTTCTGTACATGGAGCAAGAAGGCCAGGGTGCCACGGGCAGGGAACATGTCAGTGGGGACAGGGGCATGTGCCGCTTGGGAAATTTCCAAGTTGGCAAATGCAGTTAGCTCCACTGTGGCAGGGGTTTAAAAAAATAAAAAAAAAAACCACTTACTAGGTAAAAGCAAGTCAAGCAGGTGTGGTGGGAGACTTTCTGGACTGTGGACCATTTAGGCCTTTAAGTGGATCCACCTTAGAGGTGTGGAGTTCGGATCCACAAGGGTGCCAGATGAAGATGGACACTTAAAAGAAATCCCACACTAGTTCAGAACTGAGTATAACAGAGGATTATTTATTTAGGGGTAGATTCACAGATCACAATCCTCTGATGGAACGGGGAACAGCCACCAAATCTCGTAGCCAGAAAAGAGGCCAGATGTGTGCTTTACATCGGCATATATAGTATAGGAGGTCACGCCCAAGTGGGTGGGTAACTTAAAGGTGGATGAATTCCTACAGCAGGAGGAGACGGTGAACATATCTTTTCGTCACTGTGCTTACATGTATTAGAAGAAGCAACCTAAGGGAGAACTGTTTTATTTCAGCTTACTATTTAAGGTCTATGGTGAAAAATCTATAATGGTTAGGATATGTGTGATTGGCTTCACTTAGAAGGAAAGGAGAGATGGAAACTTTTACCCATACGATGTCCTCATTTTCTCTTCTTTATCTTTGTTTAATAAGACAGAATCTCCTATAAACAGGCACCTAATATGATGTCAATTTTTATTGTTAATTTTACCATGTCTGGAACTCAGAAAAGGTGGGCACACATTTGAGGGTAGGGTTTGCTTAATTTGAACTAGGATTATGCACTTCTAATCTGGATATTTGAGATAGGAAAATTTACTTTTAATCTGTATCTTTTCAGTTGGGAAATCTCACCTCTGAACTGGGCCATGCCTTTTGCTGGAAGTCTATATAAGGACATGGAAGAAGGAAGATTTGTTCTTCCGCTGCTTGCTCTGCCTGTGCTAGCAAGTCCATCTCTTCACTGGCATTCAAATCCACTTTTTGGGTCTTTAGTATATACTGAAGATGACCTGAGACATCCAGCCTTTGGACTAAGCAACTACTGCATTATTAAACTGTCCATTCATATGCTGAACTTGCTGAACAACACCCAGTTGATCATTCTATTCCCTTACCTTTCTATATAGAGATAACTATGTCGTACAAGATGATCTTGAATGGCTAATTCTCAGCCTCTACTTGCCAATTATAGATCATCGTGGTAAACCAGCTCATTCCAATTCCTTCTCCCATTTTATAAATTCAGGGCTCCCAGACAATTTTATGTTTAATCCTCACTCTCATATTTTGGTGGATTTTTTTTTTACTTGATCCATTCTGCAATCTTCCCTTAAACAGATTTTCAGTGATGTGACTCCTAGGTAATTTAAACACATGCATATTAAAAATGATGCTAATCCCCAAAGTAGCACTGTTGCATCTGGAATCATTACTATTTTATCTTTTATAATTATGATTGAAAATATACAGTGCCTTAACGTAACTGTATTAGTTCTCTTCTTTTGGTGTGGGAAATTTTAACATTTAGGTGCTTATTTCAGTCCCTAATGCATCATTTCCATCCTTCTTTTTTTTTAATTTTTTATTGATAAAAGGAGGATAAAGAAAAGAAAAAAAAACAAATTTCCACCTCCTCCCACCAGCCTCCCATTTCCCTCCTCCTCCTCCCACTCTTCTCCCCCTCCTCCCACTCTTCTCCCCCTCCTCCCACCCCTCTCCCCTTCCCCCCACTCCTCTCCCCCTCCCTTTCCAGTCCAAAGAGCTGTCAGGGTTCCCTGCCCTGTGGTAAGTCCTAGGTCCTCCCCCCTCCATCCATATCTAGGAAGGTGAACATCCAGACTGGCCAGGCTCCCACCAAGCCAGCACATTGCATAGGATCAAAACCGCGTGCCAATGTCCTTGGCGTCTCATTAGCCCTCATTGTTCGCCATGTTCCGAGAGTCCAGTTTTATCCCATGCTTTTTTGGTAACAGTCCAGCTGGCCTTGGTGAGCTCCCAGTAGATCATCTCCACTGTCTCAGTGGGTGGGTGCACTCCTCGTGGTCCCGACATCTTTGCTCATGTTCTCACTCTTTCTGCTCCTCATTGGGACCTTGGGAGCTCAGTCCAGTGCTCCAGTGTGGGTCTCTGTCTCTATCTCCATCCATCGCCAGATGCAAGTTCTAGGATGATTTGCAATATATTCGTCAGTATTGCTCTAGGGTAGGGTCATTTCAGGTTCCCTATCCTCAGCTGCCCAGGGAACTAACTGGGGACCTCAGCTTGGGCACCTGGGAGCCCCTCTAGGGTCAAGTCTCCTGCCCACCCTAAAGTGGGTCCCTTAACTAAGAATTGTGGTTCCGTGCTTCCCTATCCAACCTTCCTTTATCCCGATCCTCCTGTTTCCCCAAGTCCCCCCTCCTTCCCTTCTACCTTTTCTCTCCCCATCTCCCCTAACCCCCATCCCACCCCACCCCCAAGATCCCACTTTTCTCCCCGGCAATTTTGTCTACTTCCCTTATCCAAGAGGATAACTATATGTTTTTCCTTGGGTTCACCTTCTTACTTAGCTTCTTTAGATTCGCCTATTGTAGACTCCGTGAGCCCTATTTATGGCTAGACACCAATTATGAGTGAGTACATCCCATGTTCATCTTTTTGGGTCTGGGATACCTCACTCAGGATAGTGTTTTCTATTTCCATCCATTTGCATGCAAAATTCGAGAAGTCATTGTTTTTTACCGCAGCGTAGTACTCTAGTGTGTATATATTCCATACTTTCTTCATCCATTCTTCCATTGAAGGGCATCTAGGTTGTTTCCAGGTTCTGGCTATTACAAATAATACTGCTATGAACATAGTTGAACAAATGCTTTTGACATGTGATAGAACATCTCTTGGGTAAATTCCCAAGAGTGGTATTGCTGGGTCCAGGGGTAGGTTGATCCCGAATTTCCTGAGAAACCGAAACACTGACTTCCACAGTGGTTGCACAAGATTGCATTCCCACCAGCAATGGATGAGGGTACCCCTTCCTCCACAGCCTCTCCAGCAAAGGCTATCCTTGGTGTTTTTGACTTTAGCCAGTCTTACAGGTGTAAGATGATATCTCAAAGTTGTTTTGATTTGCATTTCCCTGATTGCTAAGGAAGTTGAGCACAACCTTAAGTGTCTTTTGGCCATTTGAACTTCTTCTGTTGAGAATTCTCTGTTCAGTTCAGCGCCCCATTTTTTAATTGGGTTAATTAGCATTTTAAAGTCTAGTTTCTTGAGTTCTCTATATATTTTGGAGATCAGACCTTTGTCTGTTGAGGGGTTGGTGACGATCTTCTCCCAGTCAGTAGGTTGCCTTTGTGTCTTAGTGACAGTGTCCTTTGCTTTACAGAAGCTTCTCAGTTTTAGTAGGTCCCATTTATTCAATGTTGCCCTTAATGTCTGTGCTTCTGGGGTTATACCTAAGAAGCGATCGCCTGTGCCCATCTGTTGTAGGGTATTGCCCACTTTCTCTTCTATCAGATTCAGTGTTTTCGGGCTGATATTGAGGTCTTTAATCCATTTGGACTTGAGTTTTGTGCACGGTGATAGATATGGGTCTATTTTCATTCTTCTACAGGTTGACATCCAGTTGTGCCAGCACCATTTGTTGAAGATGCTTTCTTTCTTCCAATGTATACTTTTAGCTCCTTTATCGAAAATGAGGTGTTCATAGGTTTGTGGGATAAAGTCCGGGTCTTCTATACGATTCCATTGGTCGACTTCTCTGTTTTTATGCCAGTACCACACTGTTTTCATTACTGTAGCTCGGTAATAGAGTTTAAGTCAGGGATGGTAATGCCTCCAGAAGATCCTTTATTGTATAGGATTGTTTTGGCTATCCTGGGTTTTTTGTTTTTCCATATAAAGTTGATTATTGTCCTCTCCAGATCTTTGAAGAATTTTGATGGGATCTTGATGGGGATTGCATGGAATCTATAAATTGCCTTTGGTAGAATTGCCATTTTTACTATGTTGATCCTCCCAATCCAAGAGCAAGGGATGTCCATCCATTTTTTGGTATCCTCTTCAATTTCTTTCTTCAATGCCTTAAAGTTCTTGTCAAATAGATCTTTCACTTCCTTGGTTAGATTTACCCCAAGATATTTTATGCTGTTTGTGGCTATCGTGAATGGAGAAGCTTCTCTGATTTCCCTCTCTGCTTCCATATCCTTTGAGTATAGGAGGGCGACTGATTTTTTGGAGTTGATCTTGTATCCTGCCACATTACTAAAGCTGTTTATCAGCTGTAAAAGTTCTTTGGTGGAATTTTGGGGGTCGCTTATATACACTATCATATCATCTGCGAATAACGAAAGTTTAACTTCTTCCTTTCCAATTCGAATCCCCTTGATCCCATTATGCTGTCTTATTGCTATTGCTAGAACTTCCAGCACTATATTGAAGAGGTATGGCGAAAGTGGGCAGCCTTGTCGTGTTCCTGAGTTAAGCGGGATGGCTTTGAGTTTAAAAGCTATATACAGCAAGCCGACAGCTAACATCAAATTAAACGGAGAGAAACTCAAAGCCATCCCATTTCCATCCTTCTTGAATATTTTGGCAGATCAACTTGACGTCTTGTTTGAGCAAGCATAGGTACAATGAAAATGTGAGGCTGCCCTCTCATCTGAGACTCTCAATCCTCGTCTAAACTCATTGGATGATATAGAATTAAATCCCTGTGGTGGAAAGAGAGATTTCCACTTTCTAGTTGTCAGCTCTGGAAAACTCCTAGCTTTGATAAGGTGTTTCCATGTCCTATCATGTAGAGCTCTGACCAGTGTGAGAGCTTGCTACATACAGACTTGGCTTATGTTCTTTAACTTTCAATATCTCCATCTTTTCTTAATGCCTCATCTGATTTTTTTTTATGTTAGTTCCACTCAGAATAATTTCCTTCTAAGCCTGAAAATCAACCATCCCCACCCCCAAAATCTGTGCATGCAGTAGTTTATTCACAGGAAAAGTCTATCACGTTCACCAGCCTCACAGAGGAATCAAGCGGCTGTGTTTCCTTACAACTCCAACATCTGGACAAAAATGCAGAGCTATCTGAGGATGTTGCCTACCATAGTGACCTCTTTTTCCAAAGAAACACAAGTATAAATGTTAAACCATGCTTTACACTACATGTACTTACAAAAGTAGTGTATTGATATCAGATTTGTGATCTTTCAAGTGATAATTGTCTTTCTGAAGATGATAATATATAATTGAAAGCAGTATATGTCCTTTCAGGGTAGAGTCCAGTAGAACCAGAGTTGAGCGTTGTTTACTTTGGGTGTTTTTTCTTCTATCTCTGGATCAGTAAAAATAAAGAAAGAAAATGAGAACATAAATTAGAGAAATCTTGTAGAATTCAAAAAGTGGGCAATCAGTTAGGATCAGTAAGGATTTTCTCAAACAAGTCTGTTCGATTTTACTTCCTGGGTGAATTTGGTGTGGGTCAGGGTTACAGCAAGTCTTTAGAAGACCTGAGAGCACAGATACAAAAAAATCCTGAGTCATGTGCGGAGTGGCACAATCCGGCATGAAGTAAATGATACTGTTTATTTTAATTAAAAACAGAGATTCCTATTAATTCGTAAGGCAAATTGCCCTAAATAGTAACTTTGAAATACATAGTAGTTGTTTCATAAAAAATGAAAAAAACAAACAAAAGTCAAAATACAAGATCCACTTTTATCTTTCAATGCTGCTTCAGCCTCAACACAGTTGACCCACGTTCAGATTATTTGAAGTACTTTCTAATTGAAAGTACTGCGTCTCCCTTTTCATACAGTAGGTCATAATCATATTTTCAGATAGGAAAATACTTCAAATTTTATTTCTATTAACAATGTAGTAACTTATGTTCTGAAATATTCAATGAACATACATCAATATGTAAGCAGAATGATTAAAAATTGTTGCATATGCTAATACTTTCAGTAACATCATCCATGTTTCTAATAACCATCTTCAACAATTTCAGTATCTATCTCAGCTGAAATTATAGGACTTTGATTTTATGTACCATGAGTCAACTGTTTAAATTTTATTGGTTCCTACTACCGATGTGTTGTCTGTCAGGATAGCTGAAGAACAGATGTTATTAAATTGTAATGTATATCATAATTCCCATGTATTTAATAAGTTGATAATAGGTTAATGTATACTTGTTGTGAGACAAATTATTAACATAAATATTTGCAGTATTTTATCTATTCTCTAAGAATATAATTTTCATTTTTATTGTATCACTTTGCTCAATAAAAATTCACACTCTGAAATCTTAGGTAACTATTTGAAACAAATATATAAGTAACTTCCATCTGAGTATTTGATTATGTAACTATTTTTATGCTTTCATATCTGAATAATAACGTCTAGGTGTGTGCTTTTTTTAAAGTCTCAAGTTTATTATTTCCTAGCTCATATTCATTTTAATTACATTTCTATCGTGTTCTTAGCGGTTGTTTTATTTTTCCTTTTTATTTACCATTTTCTTTCATGAATTTTAAATTTTAATTGGTTTTCATATTTGGAGTTGAATGCATCACTTCCTCTGCTCCTCTGCCTGCTTTTCGATTTCTCCAAGCTTTCTCTAATCTATGTTCTCATTTTCTTTCTTTATTATTATTTATTACACATAAGCACACAAACATATGAAATGCAGAAAAGAGTGCACGAAAAACAGACTCTTAACTTCCGTGCCTGTCATGGACTGCATCTGGAGTGCTCTCCCAGAGTCGTACAAAAGCCTGGTGACCAGATGATAGCACGATGGGACCTAGTTAAATCCTTTGGAGAGGAGGATGGAAACATGAAGTTGGATCACCACAACAAGCTCTGGATGGAAATAGTGAGGAAACTGGGCTTTCTCTTCTCAATGTGCTCTGGAACAGTGAGTTAAGTTGCCCCATTAAGCACAGACTCCTTTCCATGTTCATCAAGACAAATGGAATGGAAGGCTCATGATCATAAAATAAAGCCTGGACTCATACACAGTATTTGCACTTTTTGACTCATAACTGTGTTTGGTATTTTCTCAAAATGATTTTTTTCTAGTTACATTTTTGAGGACTATTTTAAATGTCTTTTTTCTGATTCACAACAATAGGGAATATATGGTGTATAGTTTATAGAGTCAAACTAATGTTACTTATTTCTATCTGCTCACAGTTTCTTAGACTTCATCCACATTTGATCATGTGTGCACATGTGTGACTTTATATGTGTGAGTTGGTGTGTGTAAGAGAGAACATACAGTTTTTTTCTTTCTTGGTTGGGTTTTGTCTTTCAATATTGTACTTTCCTGTTTCCGATCCATTCATGTTCTTGCATAATTCTCAAAAAGCAAAGCTTGAAGGGAGTGTTTGCTTTCATTTTTTTTTTGTAATAGTTAAATCCATGTTCCCTTTTACCACTGCATTTGAATAATCAGCATCTTAAACTGATATTATTTGTGTGGGGGATTTGCAATCAGTTATTTTTTTAATTTAATTAAATTTAAATAAGCTTTATCTTAATAAGCTTTAGAGCAAAATTATGGTTAGATAAAACATGCATTTTAAATTTCTGTTAATAAAAAAATTCCGAGGAATGAACATATGGCTACATTGAAATACAGAGTGGCTGGCACAATGTTAAAAAAATTCTTAAAATGCATAATGACTCTAGCAATGTCTTAAGCTCAATAGCTATAAATATTCACAGTGCTTTCATAAGTACAAAGTTAAATGGAAAAATAACATAAAATAATTTATTGAGCCCAGGGTAGCTGGCTAGGTTTCCATTAGGGGGCATGATTTCCCTCTTGATGAAGAGAATTTAGCTTTAATTAGTGAGATGTTTGGTTGACAACAATGTATGTTCCCACTGCTATGCCATAGGTTATTGTGCCATGGCATTTGTTGTGGTTCATAGGCAACACAACGGAATGGGACTGTTGGTTTCTTCACTCCTCTGGAAGTTTGAATGTGCCATCCATACCATACAAGCCTGTCCTCAGAGAGGGGGCTTATCGATCAGTTCCATCTCATGGGTACCTATGCCATGTGTCTGAAATTTATGGTGTCTTCAGCATTAGGGATTTACTTTCCACATCTTGGAGGAATAAAGGTCAATAGCTTTAATATACAATATATTGAAATAATTGTCATAAACTTTTAAGCATTCTCTTTTAATTCTCTTTCATTTCGCTAACATTGGCATCAACTTTTGAGACATCATGGTAACTAATTAGATGTGATTCTGAAAAATTCAACATGAGTTCAGAACCAGCAGTATTCCCAATATAGCACTAGAACCCCCTCTTCTTCCAGTTAACCCCCTAAAAGTACTTAGACTCTTCATTTTTGTTTTGCTTACATAGGCTATCTTTCCCTGATGGTGTTCAAATTGAATTCTGATTTCGCTGCCCATCACTGTTAACAGCCTGAGTCTCTTTAGCATTTATGAATATATAGTTTGCACATTCCTCAAAGAGATGACTAGTACTTCATTTGCACTTTAAGATTATTTCAGCTAAATATGATTATCCTGTGATGTTATATATCTTTGTATAGATATCCTCCTGCTCCACAAGTAGTCATGGAGTGCACTTTCCATACCAATATGTTTAGCTAATGTTTAAATCTATGTTCAGCTCAAAAGAGAACTATAAGTGTTTCTGTCAGACAACTATAAATAAGTATACAAAATTTATTTTATGGAAATAATGTGAATTCAAACTTAGAGGTTTCTTAAGTAAGAAGATGAAAATGTCACTGAAGTTTCTCGAGTCTTCCCAAGAAGTGAAGACTGCTTCTTAAAATATCAAAACAGACTAAATACTTATTATCATAGTTATTGAAATCAAATAATCTTGACCCACATTTCATTCTAAAATAAAATAATAAAATGTGCCTCTCAAAAATACTTTCTGACCTTGGTGGTTAAAATGTGATGTTCCACTACAACAAAGTCTCAGACATTTCACATGAACCTCACTCAGTTGGTGGCTATTTGGGGAAGATTAGGAAGTATGCCCTTTCTAGAAGAAGTGTGTCACTGGTGACAGGCATTGAGATTTCAAAAGTCTCAAAACCATTTCAAGTTTGCTTTCTCTGTTTCCTTTTTTTGTAGATTGAGATGTGAATTTTCAGCAACAACTTAAACGTCAATGCTTTTGCAGCTTGGTGATGAAATATCTCTATTCCTCTTGAGCTCTGAGACCTTCTGTAAGTTGTCTTAGTCTTGGTGTTTTTTCATAGCAATAAGAAAATAAGTAAGACACCGTCAAGTTTCACATCCAATGCAACATCAACATCCATAGAGCAGAACTGCTAACATTCATGGGTAAGTTCTGTGGCCATATTCTGAAATCTGGGTCACAGGACTCACAGGATACCCTGCTGTTATCACTGAAGGCTTTATTGACTTTTATTCTTGCTGATGTATTGCAGAGTTCCCTGAAGTTCCTTCCTCTCTCCTCTAGTCAGGGAGCAGGCTCTGTGGTATAAATGACTGTTATTTAGAAAGATCTTCTTGTCCAGAGCTAATATACACATAGGGCAGTACTTATGTTAGCAACTGGAAGTTGCTCTTAGCAAGACTATAAGTTTTAGTCTTTGGCTTTCTCATATATGAACAAACTAATCCTGCAAAAAGCCTCGGGCTCTAAACATGATCATGTTGCTGCAAAGACTACAAGAACTGATATTTAAGTCTGGGTTTTGTTGCCACTGAATATCTGAAAATACTGAAGTCTAGCTGTTGGGGTTTGTGTTTGGTACACATAGCTAAAGCATGGGACTATAAAGATTTAATACAGTTTCAAGTTGTATAAAGAGAGAAACTTGAGATGAGCAAGAATAGTCATATACTTTTGTTTTTCTAATAATGTCATCTACCAGTAAATATTCTCCCATTTGTTCTTAACAAAGAATTAAAACACGTTAAAATTTCACATGCAGTTTAAGAATTACTTGAAAAACTATGCACATACTACAATGACATTCAGAAGTGAAAAGTCTAAAGGCTATTTGTTAAAAAATGGGTCTTATATTCTAGCACTAAAGCCACATATTCAGAGAAATCCTCCCACCTAACCTCCTCACTACCAGGGCTATGAGCATGAGTCAGCACAGTCAACTTCTAAAGTTTATCTTAATTGTACAGTAAATAACAGTGCATATCTGTAATGCCTCATTCAGCAAGCAAAGGTGGGAGAGTCAGTGATTTAAGTCATACCAGGTTATAGAGGTTGCCCATTAATCAGAGCAAAAACGGATACTGTAAGAACATAGTTAAAGTTTATCTTTTAAAGATATGTTTCAGTATTTTCAACAAAATAGCAAATATTAACATTATCCCCTTAAAATATAGATACAAATTTTATTAATTATTAATATATAAATATACTAGGTATAAGATACCTTGAGAATTTATTATTAAAGGATAAACATTTTATTCAATGATCTGCAAACACAATGATTAGTTTTCAAATTGAAAAGTAATAATTATCTCTCATAGCTTTAGTTTTATGCAAAATTGAATTATGTCCAGTTCTTTTTCTTTTGCTGAGAACAAAACCTTTTCTTTTATTGCATATACATTTTTTTTCTTACTCTCAGAATATCAATAAAAAGAATATGAAGGACATCTATTGATGACCATTTTCTGTCTCTGATATATAATTCTTTAATATCGTATAATGTTCAGAAACTTTCAGAAAGTGTTAATTGTAAAAGTCTCGAAATCAAAACCTACTTGGAGGGGAATGTGTTTGTTTCAGAGTTCAATTACATATCACACTATCGCTGTAGGAAGTCAGGGCATGTATTCAAACTGGGCAGGGACTTAGAGGCAGAAGCTTAATCAGTGTCTATGGAGGAACCCTATTGCTCCCTATGTTTATCTCAGCCTTCTTTCTTACTGCATGACCTGTCCTTAGCAATGCCGTACATGTCGTGGGCATTCCTACATGAATTACTATATAACTATGCATTACACACTGACCTACACACCAGTCTTATAGAATATACTAGTTTTAGTATTTTTGTTTTATTTTGTTTTGTTTTTATTCTCAACTTAAAGTTCCTCTTCCCAGTAACTTTAACTTTTATTATATTGTCATAAACTATCCAGTACCCAGACCATAAGCTCAAGGAAAACATAGATGAATTTTATCTTTCCTTTATATTGAGTATTTGTTTAGATCAATCCCACTGAAAATCAAGTACTGTTTCGTGGAAGGTTCATCTTCTTTCAGAACTGAATTTTGTTGAACCATAAACTGTTTTCTAAACACACTATTTTATTATACCTCCCATCAAGAAACCACAGTGTCTACCTTTTCCAAGTATAGATATCAACAGCTAGCATGCATAGGGCAATCTGTCACATGATTGCTGCACTCATTTCTGTTTTCAATTGAATCTTTTGAATCTTTGCATCCCAGGACACCCTCGCAAAGTACATAGTGTTAAGTAGTTTTATTTTAAAGTAAGAATTTCAAGAAATCAAGGAATTTGATGCAGCCTCCTGAAGATCGTGTAGAGAGAAGATGACTATGGATGCCACGATTTCAATAGTATAACAGGAGAACTGGCCACTCACTCCCACAGTCCATTGCCTTAGAGCAATGTTTATTTGAACAAGCTGATTCTTCTCATGTTATGATAGTATGGTTTATATAAAACCATCCCCATTTTTAGCATCTATTCGAAGATTCAAAGATTCTTATTGGTTTTTCTTTGAACATGCCAGGTAATCAAGATGTATAACTAGGATCAAGATACTATGTATTTTATTCTCTCATGAGATTATTTGAAGCTATTGCTCTATCCACTAAATTGTTCTGAATACAACTTAGGCTTCTTCTATAAGATACAAGTTTCTCCACTCCCTATCTTTTTAGCATGAATGAAACTCATGAATAAACTTTCATTTATAGTTTTAATATTCACAAATAGTAAGATATAATCTTTAAATAAAGAATTTGCCAATCTATCTATTCATCATGTACCTGTCATATCTATCTATCTATCTATCTATCTATCTATCTATCTATCTATCTATCTATCTATCTATCTATCCATCCATCCATCCATCCATCCATCCATCCATCCATCCATCCATCTATCTATCTATCTATCTATCTATCTATCTATCTATCTATCTATCTATCATCTACTTACCTACCTGACTATTCTCAACTACTGGGAGATGTTTGTCCTTCTTTTTGTTGTCCTAGAAATATGGATTTTTGATGTATGCCTAGAAAAGGATTTGCAGACATGTAAGTTTTTTCTTTCTTTTGATTTCACTTTTTGATGAAACAAAAGATAGACTATTGGAGGTTTTCTCTGCTACAGAATTACAGATAAAAATCGGCCCAAAGAAGAGTGATATTTCAAAACATCTAATCATCTGTTAATCTCTTTGCCTTATTTTAATTGCTTCATTGACCTGGAAGTACTCTCTACTTAATAGGGGCAAAATTCTCATATTACATGGTGTTTAATTGTGTAAATAAAAGGAAGAATGACAAAAGACATAAAATCTGATGAAAAGGGATTAGTGATTGATTATATATTCGTAAATATGTAAATGGAAGAACTAAAGAAATTCTTCTATTTTAAATTACTTTGTGTTGGGGACTTTGGACAACCAGATCATGAATTTCCTGTGACACCCTGCCTGCCGAAGTAAACAACTTGTTTTTCTGTGCTTGCAGCTGCTCTGAGCAGGAGACTTTCAGGAGTTACTGATATCCAAGGAGTGGCTTCTGGTGGGTTTGCAGCTGAGAGTTAGGGTGTGGTCAATATTCAGAAATTATCTATTGTAATCTATATTCATTGTCTCACTCATTAATTGACATAATAAAATAGTCCAACATTGTAATTTGGTTTTTAGTTATATGTTGTATTATTATATTTTGTTTAATAGTCTATCCTTTTCATATTGGAATGTTAATTTGTTACACTGTCTTCCATTGTGCTTTGATTATTTAATAAGAATTATCCATTTTCTAGATTCATAAATCATGTTTGTGATTGTATTAAATGATACTGATGTGATTTTTATGAATGTTACTGAGAAATCTTTACATTATCTGATGAAAAGATAAAACTTAATTATTTCTTAACAACCATATTCTACAGTACCAAATAAAATCATAAAAGTGGCAAATAACAGACCTTATTAATAACAAACTTTTCAAGATCTGTGAAGCTTTTTGAACCATTATACTAAAGGATTTAATTAAATATGAATGTTTCTGTGTCCTATGCTTAACAGCCCTAAAGATAGGACCAACAAACTAGATTAGAATATTCTTCTAGTACAGTGCCAATATATAAAACCGATCTTCAAAAGTCAATAATTTGTATGTAGCAAAACAAACAAGCTGAGAAATAACACAAGAAAACAAATATATTTAGTATAAAAATACCAACTTCTAATAAACCAGAATGGTAAAGAACCTGAAATTGAAAACTTTTAATTATTGAAGGAAAAACTGAATCAATGACTTGTAGAATTTCAAGATTTACCACATTCATAAGCAGCCTAGATTTATATCATATCATGGATAAATAAACTACGGATAATTTACATCCACAGTGGAAATGAACCTATGACATTTTCATGAAAGTATATGAAACAAAGGGATTACTATGTTAATTAAGATAAACTAGACTAACAAAGTTAAATAATACATGTTATCCTTCAAGTATGGGATCTAGTGTTAAATCAAATACTTTTATAACATGAATGATCAAAGAAGACCATGAAGGAAGAATGACTGTTTAGTGATGATGTGGATCCCTAAGTGAGATCCCTTGGAGTTATGTACCTCAAGATACTCTGAGTACTGAGATAAATGTGGGATGCCCCATTAGAATACAGGAAACAAGAGAAACAAACATAACAACTGTGATCAAAAACTCTCCTTTTGTTTCTGGTCTGTCCAGACCTGAATAATCACAAAGAATCTATATTAATTACAACACTGTTTATCCAATGGCTCAGGCATATTTTAGCTATCTCTTATATCTTAAGTTAACTCATTTCTATTATTTTATAGTATTATGAGCCTCATAGTTTATTACCTCTTGTTTCTCATACAGCTACATGATGTCTGTTTAGCTCTGTTTTTTTTTCCTCCCCTATTTCTGCTTGGTTTTCCAACCTTGTTATATTCTGCTCTGCCATAGGCCAAAAGGCTTTTTTTATTAACCAATGATAATTAAACATATTCTCAACATATAGAGGGAATCCTATATCATCTCCCCCTTTCTGTCTAAATAAAAAGGAAGGTTTTAACTTTAATATAGTAAAATTACATATAACAAAATAGGTGTCAAGGAGTAATTACAGTCACAATATTTTTGTGAGTCTAAAGTTTTATATAAAATTCATGTTTTCTCATAACTAAAGAATACTATAAATATGTCTATCCATTTTCAACTCCATCAAAGAACCAAGAAGGATTTAATATTACCTAGGGAAGCTGGAAGTGCACTATAAGAAACTTCCAAAATTCTAGTATTGATAGAGACATCTTACTTCCTGGACAGTCACCCACAGTTCTGTAATGTTGCGGCATCTATATTCAGCCTACTGGCCCATTGTATCTGACAGACTTTCCATGAAGCAGGACACTTGAAAGACTGTTTTACTTATATTGAAAGTTTGTCAGTCAGTCACAGTTTTCTGTGTCCTGCAGAATGTCTGGCAGACTTTCATGAAGGACTGTCTCACTTCTTTAGACAAGTTCAGTAATCATTTTCCTGTGGGTCCTGCATGCCTAGTTTATACAGCATACCATCAAGCATTCCAGGCAAGAGCAGTTTCTTACCCAAATGGCTAGGCTTGTTACACTGAATGAAAATTTCATAAAGAGTTTCTTCTGTGCCTATCAATACTTTAAGGTAATTGGTGCTGCCAGAAGCAGACATGTATCACTGCTGAGAAAAGTCTAAGTTGATAAAAATAAATAAATAACATATTCTGTAGTTTTTTTAAGTGCTGAAGATTATATATGTAACTGAAATATGTCTCTATATCTAGAAAACTCATCATATAATTTTAACAAAATTAAAACTTTGGTTATTACAAGTGATTATTTATTAGTCATAATTTCATAACTATATATTTTTAAATTAGATGCACAAGCACAATACCTTAAACAAGATCAGAAATATATATACACAGTGTAACAAAACTGATCTTAAATTTGTATCAATGTACCAAGATCCATACCAATGCCAAAATATTCATCTCTATATCATATCCCTCTTAATTTTAAAAAAGAAATTAACTATGACAATTAAGCATTTATAACCAACTTTTTAAAAATGAAAACAAACATTTATAAATAATCATTTTAGGAATTCGAACATAATTTTGTTCCAAACTACTTCCTGCCATTTATTGGGGAGTATTTTTAGGGTTCACAGAGACATTTTAGCAATTCATTTTGCATCAAACCACATCATCTGATAAGGATTGGTAGCTTTCTATTCTCTGTGGAAACAAAAGCAGAACCTCTTTTCAAAAGTAATGTTCTTAGATTTAAACTTTGAAGTCAAGATACATTTAATATATATTGACTTACCTTAGTAGCTCATGCAATGAAATGTCTCTCTTTACTTAGCTCATTCACAGCCAAAAAATTCAAAGAAAGCATATATTTTCATCTTTACATAATTTTTTAAACTCTGCTACTTTTTAATATTTAAGTTATTCTTTACTTCTTTAATCAATGACTATCTGTACTTTTTTATATTACTTTTACTGTCTCCTAAAAACCTTGTTTTATTTTTAAAACTATTTCTTTCTATAACTCCCTATACCCATTTTCTTTTTTTTCTTAAGCTTATGTACATTTTTCAAACACACTATGACCTATTCAGAAGTTTATTTCTGTCTAAGTCTATCTTTTTGTGTATCTGAAATCCTTTTCTGATATGGAGTACTTTTGAAATGGTAAGCAGTGCGGTTCCCACAGCCCTGAATGTTGGCTCTGCCTCTCTTGGCCTTTTAACGTGGGGGAGGTACATTCACCACCAACTCTGGGACTGCTGGGTGGAAGTCATGCTCACCACCTCAAGTCTTGTCAGCAGCATGCAGCATATAAACCCCCTTTGCCTGTGTAAAAGCCATATAGCCCATGCAGTAGGTTTATGTTCTGGAAATGTCTCTGTGTATGATGGTGGGAATTCACAATGCTCTCTTGCCTTTGCATGCCTAGCATACCCAATCTGGTCAGTAGCCCAGGCAGGAAGTGCTGAACCTCTGGCCTGCTTTCAGCTACTTCCCTCCAAACCCTAAGTGGGTGTACAAGCACCCATACTGAAGTGGAAGGCTAGCCATGCAGATTAGCCCCAAATGATTGGGTGCCTTTATGAAGCTCTACTTTCATTTCCTGTTCACCCAGACCCAAATAATCAAACAGAAACTTCATTATTATAACACTGTTTGAAACAATGACTCAGGCATATTCCTAGCTAGCTTTCATCTCTTACATTAAGCCTTTTCTATTATTTCATATTTTACCACGAGGCTCATGGTTTGTTATCTCTTGCTTCTTGGGCAGCTATGTAGCATCTGCCTATCTATGCCTTCTTTTCTCCTATATCTCTGCTTGGATTTCCCACCTTGCTATATTCCTCCATAAGCTGTAAAATATATTCACATCATACAGAGGGTCCTCCCACATCAGTTCTTGCCTGAAACACATGTCTTACAGCGATATGGTGAAGGGAATTTTACCAAGGGTGAAGCAATTGTAATTTCCCTTTTAATAAGCATTTAATATTTTTTAAAAAATTAAATACATCCATCTCCACAAAATTTAGTAATGGTTTTAAACTTTCTTATATATTAAACTGTGGAGACATACCAATGATACATAAGTTAGAACAAATAGCAAAGCAACTGACATTTCTCCACTGAAATGATGAATAGATAGTTGGTATTGACATAAGGTTATCAGCAATGATATTTCAACTTATATCCACTATTACTTATGAATGTAGCTGTTCATTTTACATTAAGGAATCTATACTATCATACTAAGATTTGAAAACATTTAAACTGTTTCATTTACTTTAATCTCAGATTTGGAAGTCAATATTTGTATTCATACAATCCCTAATAAGTCTAAAAGTAAAATAAATTTAAACATATATTGGTACTGTGTGTCCAGGTTCTATGACAGAAAAACAATGTTCAAAATTTTTAGAGTCACTTGCATTTGAGGCCTCTATGGTTTGGCACCAATAAGCAAGGGCTTTGATAAAAAGGAGATGACAAACAACTGACAGGTGGAGCCACTGCCTGGAAACAGAAGATGAAACTGTTTCCAGGAATGCACAGATATAAAAGGGAGAAAATGAATCTATTTCATTTCTTTTGTGGGTATTTATGAGATGTGAAAATGATTCTGACAGGAATAAAACATAGATTGTTCCTGGCAGAAGGAAGACATTTTAGTTTCAATGACAAGTGTTATTTATTAATGATTGTAGCACATAACCCAAAGACCTGTTAAGTTATGTACTACTACATTATTTAATCTAGTGCCTATCATTTTCTAATTACTGATTAAGATTTTTCTTCGGAAGATTCTCTGATCATAGTACTTTCTTCATTGTAACCTTATATTGGATTTCTGGAATGTCACAATTTGATTTAATAAAGCACTGATTGCTTAGGGATTATTTATATGGACAAAGCATGAAGTACTTTAGATTGTCAATTAGAAACATATAAAAAAAGTAAGTCTGGAGGGAATAGTTCTAATGAAGACAGTTTGTCTCCTTTGGGTATAAGGATAAAGGATGCAAGCTGTCACCTAATGTTCATATCTCGATCTCCATCTGCATGTATGTAATCTTCATGTCCTCCATATCATCCCCTCTGTCATCTCAGTCTTTGTCTTTCTATCTTTCTTGTCCTGTCTATAAGACACGTTGAAAAATTAACTGTCCTTGTTATAAAATATTTAGACATATTTTTGTACCGTAGAGGCTGTTAGGGTTGTCAAAGCTAGATAGCAAGTGTTTCTCACAAGTGTCTAAGTTCAAATCACACATCCTACACACGGGATTTAAAATATGCATGTTCACAGGGTTACAGTTGTTCTTAAGATATAGTATGTGGTCTCTGGTATAACGTTAAAAAATATTTTTCTTACAATATATTTTTATCATTATCATCCCTCCTCTTACTCTTCCATGATCCTTTGCACCTCTCTACTCATCCAATTGCATGTTCTTGCCCATAAGTAATAAAAGGAAACCGAGATCAAGTAATGAATATAAGTAATAGGACAAAAAAATACCAAAGCAAAGCAAAACATGAAAAACAAAAGGCTTCTCAAAACATGTAGTGCATTTTGTGTTGGCCAAACTACTGCTTGGCCTGGTACCTGCTATGGAATATGGCTTGAACTCCTGAATCTGTGCTTACTTTTTCTAGTTTATTGAGACAGTGTTTCTCTGTGTAGCCCTAGCTGTCCTAGAACTCACTCTAAACATCAGGTCAGCCTTAAACTCACAGAGATTCACCTGCTCCTGTCTCCTGAGTCCTGGAATTAGAGGCATCACCACCCAGCTCTTTATTCTTAAGCCACTACTTTTCATATTTTGATTTAAAAACTTTACACGGGATATTACAAATTGATCAATTAACATATTATTCCAATTTGTTGTTTCATTGAAAATGGTATAATGTTGAAGAAAATCATGATAACTAACAAACTCTATTACTGATGCTTTCTATTTTCATGTTTTCACTGTCCTAGATATTGATTTGCTTCAGAGTTACAGCTCTGAGTTCAGACTTAAAATAATATTGCTATTTTAATATAATCATATTAAATTATTATTGGTAGAATAATATTAAAAAGAATTAATTATTGTTTTCATATAATAGCATAAATTTATCATTAATATAATAATACCAAAATATTAAATTAATTTCAAAAACAATTTAATTTAATAGGAATTTATGATAAAGGTCTATATAAAATAGGCCTTCTCTTTTAATATACACATAAAATTGATATGAAGATATCAGTCTACTTTTTCTATATATAAACACATTATTATAGAGTTAAAACTTAAACTGCTTTTACCTGGCAAGGTTAATTTCTAATTTCATTATAAAAATGTTTCTGAACATTAAAAAGCTAAGCCATGTTTAGTTTAAATAATAATATGCCACGATGTAGGACTAAATGAAGCAGTAAATGAACAGATAGTATATGAGATAATTATACCATCTGTGTTAAAACCTACAATTTCCTGCCAGTGGCCGCCTCCTTGTTTTTATCTTTCAGGGTACATTGTGTTTCTTGCTGACTATTCTCATAATTCTAGTATGACAGTCGTCTGCACACTTGCTGGTTAAATAAAGCTAGTTAGGTCAACTGGTTAATGTCCAAGCTTCTTAACTTTAAATTTCTAAAATTAGGTTCAAAACAAACTTACCATAGACTGTGTTTTCTCTACAAAGAAAAATGCTGTGTGTGTGTTGTGTGTGTGTGTGTGTGTATAAAACATGAACCTTACTCAGATCTTCCACCCTTCCAGCCAAGATATGCATATAAATCTTTAAAAAAGTAAACAAAACAAAAAAAAATGTATGCCTTCTTTCTAACAAACACCTGAGGTCTTTTTTCTTAGATTGCTGCTCCCAATGGATCTCCACTTCTTTTCTTATGTTTGGTACAAATTCTGGTCATTTCCCAAAACTATTTTCCCAATTAACTCTTGTTCATTTTTTTCTCCTGCTCTTCTAGGACTTGGCAATGAATTCTACATCTGACCTGCAATTTTTCTCTTTAGGAAGGAACACTAGGGAAGTGACCAATACAGGCAGAGAAGGAAAATCTTTATCCGATTAGATGATGTTCATGATCTTTCTTCAAAGTTATTTTTATCTTTCTTTAAAGTTAAGCATATTCTTAATAGACTGTTCAATTAACTTTCTAAAAATCAGTTGAAATTCTTGGGCTGTGGAGACTACCTCTTTCCAGGTAATCCATAGCAAGTTTAATTAATTAAAATTCTAAATTCTTCAACAGTGTCAATCAAGTCTGTTAAAAATCTATCCTGGAAGCCAGGCGGTGTTGGAAATGCCTTTAATCCCAGCACTCGGGAGGCAGAGGCAGGAGGATCTCTGTGAGTTCGAGGCCAGCCTGGTCTACAAGAGCTAGTTCCAGGACAGGAACCAAAAGCTACAGAGAAACCATGTCTCGAAAATACAAAACAAAACAAAACAAAACAAAAATCTATCCTGGAGCTCTCCACGCACAAGAATGTGCACTAGTCCATACAGGATAGGGAGGGAATCTTTTCTGTTCCAATATGCCCAGTTTTCCCCAATAAACACCTTTGTATTATTTTCACTAATAAGAATCCACCTTTGCTGGAAAAATGCTGCCCTGAAATTCTTTCTTCTGTACTTTACATGCTATATGTCATGAAGGCCATCTTCACTTTTTCACTACCTGGTTTGGCTGATCATGTATGTACCTATCTAGTGGGGGAACTCTTTGCTTTGATTACATTATCATTTTGCGTTTTGCATCTTCTTTAATTGGAACTAAAAATATAAAACTCTCTCAAAAGATAAGTCAACAAATCCAAATACAATCTATGTTTTTAATTACATGAAGGATTCAATCAATCCAGGGTCCAGTACCATTAATCATTATCCACTAAATCAATGTGATCAATAACCTTTGCTTCTGAAATTTGTTCTCAAATGAGCATTAATTAATCATGATTTCTTGGGAATTCTGATGACCTGTGGACACTCGACAATGAATATGGACTTGAAGATTATCTCTGTCAAACTAAACTATTGCTGCTTTTTCTGGGAGTCCAATTTTTAAACATGCTTAGATTCTGGAGTTTTCTTTCTTCTACAACATATTTATTTTGCATTCTCCTTGTGACAGTTTTCATTACTTCTTGTTTTCATACTTGCCAAATAATATTGTTTCAAACTGTTGTTTTAGTCTCTAAATACTTCTCAATGAAAACATTTCACTTCTACGTAAGTGAAACTATAGTTTCAGCTATTCCCTCATGTCCTGGATATTGAATTCTTTTTTTCTTGTTTGTTTATTTGTTTTGGGTTTTTTTTTTTTTTTTTTTGTATTTTAAGACAGTGTTTCTCTATTTATCCTGGTCTGTCCTTGAACTCACTCTGTAGATCAGGCTGGCATATAACTCACAGAGATTCACCTGGCTCTGCCTCTCAGGTGTGAGGATTCTTTTTTTTCTTTTCTTTTTTTTTTTGAATTTTTGAGACAGGGTTTCTCCATAGCTTTTGGTTCCTGTCCTGGAACTAGCTCTTGTAGACCAGGCTGGCCTCGAACTCACAGAGATCTGCCTGCCTCTGCCTCCCAAGTGCTGGGATTAAAGGCGTGCGCCACCACCGCCCGGCTAGGATTCTTAAATCACAGGCAAAGTTGCCTTTTTTTTTTCAAATCAAATATTAAATTCTTTGAGAGATTCTTAAATTTATATGTAGATCTGATTACACCACAGTTATGATACTTTTTTGGTTTTCTGTTGCAAATAGTATTTGTTTCAAAATGATTCTATTTTCCCTTTTTTTAAAAAAATAACTTAATGACATGCAGGAACCAGTTTTCTCTCTTTCTATACTTGAAGCATTGACAAGATAAATTTACAAAATTTAATGGGGATTATTTCATATGGAGTCTCTTAAAAGAAATTTACATAGAAAAAAATTAATAAATACTCTCAGATGTAGATTAATATTAAGAACAATTAGATCAAAGGAGTTATAGAAATCACATGCTTTTCATGATTTCTAGAGAAGACATATGAAAAATGACTGTGGAGATGAAAACAGTCTTATATATAAAGACACACAATCAGCTTCTCCCAAGCAAAATATTTACAATCATCAAAGACATGTTAGGTATTGACTCCATCAATAGAAAAGATAGAAAATGACATCACAATATGGCTGCCAGAATCTCACCTCACTTGATTAAAAAGCTTTATTATCGCAGTTTTAAATAACCACAAAAGACTACCAGAGAGCAGTTTTAAGTAGGACATGAAATCCTCAGGCTCTCATATGGTGTCACAATCCACTCTCTGACATATTAAATAAACCATATGGCCGTTGTCCTTCATGGCGTAAGCCACACATTTTCTTAGTTGTGGAATCCGAAGTTCAAGAAGAAGTGTCTTTGTTGATTTCTGGTGAGTCTCTCTCATTAGCCAGCTAATGCAATCACCTCTCCATGTCCCAGTTTTTCTCTGTGTCATGGAGACCGGAAGAAATAAGAGTCATCTCCAATGTTTCTAAGACCAGGTCATTGGGAAGGTCCCACTCTTATGACCTCAGTGAACCTAATTACTTACTTTGAAGCCCAACTCCAAATACAATTAGAAATTAGAGCCTAAAAAAGTTGGTAGAAAAGAGTCCACATTTGAATCCATAGCACATAAACAGCAATAAATATTCTGTGAATTCTTCTATTCTCCTATTTCTTTATTCATCTTATTCATGTGTATATGTGTGAGTGGGGGTATGCAATAGGTGTGTGAAAATCTGCGGAGATATGAGGAGGGTGTTGGACCTCTCAGTGGTGAAGTTACGGGAGCCTGTGTCTCAGTCAATTAGGTTGCTGAGAACCAAAAACCAGCAAGTGCTCTTTGTCGCTGAGCCATCTCTCCAGACCTATTCTATCCTCTTTTGATAGAAACAACCATTGATAAATATTTTTCTATTACAAAATTGAAAATCTGACTTGGTGGATTGCTACATAAACAGAGAAAAAGAGTTGTAATATTAAACAGAGCAATCTAATTAATGGCTAGACTTTCTGAAGGCTGCTGCCAGTCAGTTATGCCTGACGATTGCCAGAGGCAAAGATCACTGTTCCCGTTTTAATAGTTCTCGGGAGATATCAGAGCACACTTTAAAAGTGAATTCATGACTATTGTTCCTTTGGAGTGTCCGTGACATATTTTAAACTGGCAGGCAATATGCAGCTTGTAGGCTGTAGCTATGTCTTGTAGTCCACAGGGTATCTTTTCTATTATTGTTTCTCAAAGAATCCTTTATTGTTTCTAGAATATGGCTTTAGAAATGTCTCCGAATGACCTATTTTTGTAGTGGACAAGATTTATTTTTGTTTTCTTAGTGTACATACTTATTTCAGGAAAGTATTCAGAAAAATCTTCAATATGAGTCTACACTGGTATGGGTATTTACAACATGAATTATGAACCATTTAAATGTTGAGAACAAAGAAATAATGAAGAGGTAAATCTGTAAATGAGATTGCATTTTTTTTTATGGCTGTTGTTAGGAGCTTCTTTTCCTGGACTCATTTTCTTTTCTTCTGCTTTAATTTGCAATAATGGATTTCATTCCAGAATAAGGCTATTTTATTCTCTGCCCCCATGTATATGTTCATAGATGGCCACTAGCTTGATGCTTTATATTCTGGGAACTCAGCTTGTAGAATGGTAGCTCATTTTATGACATTAACAAATATTTGAACACTCAAGAAACTAAAAACTAGAATCAGAGAACAACCATGTTGAGAGACTTCTTAAGTGTGATGGCAAGGCAAAAGGAAGCAAAATTTCTATGAAAGGTATAAAGAGGTAAAAAGAATGGGTGGTCTAAGAGAAAATGGAGAAATAGAAAAGTAAATCCAAGCCCATTAGGATATTTTGATGTCAGATGGGTAGAGGCAACACTGATTGAAAAAAAGAAGATTCACAGACACTGGGGTCTGGCCAACTTTCTAGTCTGAATTAGGTTTTTCTCACAAAAAGCAAGATAATTTAAATAAAATTCACTCATCTGGTAAGTGAAAGGAAATGACAGCTAATTACTAATTGAAATCAAAATTCCCTTTTACTTATCAATAGCTTATTTAAAATCTCTAATCTTAACACTGGCTCTATCTTCGATTTTTTTTTAAATTTTGCTTTGTGTATTCTTATAGTTACTCTGGTAATTTTCATATACTCTAGAACAAATAGTTTAAAATTTTAAAAATAGTAATTAGCTATTGGGTACCTAAGTTACATCATTCTGTATATCATATTTTATTTAAAACAACTTCTGTTACCTAGTCATTGTGTTAAAAATTAATTGCTAATGATTTTTTCTCAAATAATATAACATAATTTATACATGAATAATTTTATACTTGGCTTGTAATTTTAATGAATTTTAATATTTTAACATTTAAAAAGAAGTCTGTGACAAATTAATTTCACAGCAATTAATCCATAATCTGCTAATTGACACATGATAAGTGAGTTAATTGATATAAATAGCATGGTAACTTAGATGCTAAATGTCAAATATGTGTTTCTTACGATTAAAATTTATTGATACTAAATTAATTACACATGAAGTCACTGCCATGTTGCATTAATTATATTATATTCTTGTCTTAAATTCATTTAGATTGAATATTTTCAGTGAATTGTTAAGTAATTAAATACATTTACAAGTTATTGATTCGATTTTAAAGAGTTGGGACTTCCCTGTACAAGAAGAAAATGATACACTATTCTCAATCAGGTTAAAAGTTTGATATTTATATCTATTCCCCATTGTTTTCACATTATATATTTGCAATTTCAATAAAAATTAGAATCAATAGCAAAAGTGTAAAAACAGAGAATAGAACTACACTCTGTCTCCCAAAAATATAACATTCCTTTTCTTTATTAATGCGGTTATAGTAATTTATTAACCCATTAAATTTTGTGTTATTTCTTTGTATTTGTGGTATTTCATCTAGGTGTAAAAAGATAGGCTTATGCATTTGTATGCATTTGCTAGTGGAAATCACAGGGAAAATCTCAGATTACATTGTTTAGGAGATAACCTTCTTTCGGTTGGTGTGTAAAATAGGATTTTTACTGGCTTGAAAGCTTCCTATATGGGCTAAGTTAGGATCCTATGACCTCCAGGGATCCAACTTTCTTTGATTGCTGTCACATCATCCTTTACATTATAAACTTCCAGCATATCTGTATTTTTCCAGAGTAAGTTCCAAGTATATGAAGTTGGGGCCTCATATTTGTTAGGCAAAGGCTGTAATGACTGAGCCTTTTCACCAATTCTAAATTATGAAATTAAATATTGATAGTTAGAGTTAGCATTTCATGCCCAATCCCAACTTCTCGGTGGGATTAAGGCTTTTGGATGTCTAGAGTTCCTTACACGCTGTCACCGTCACTGTGATCATATGTTTAGTGACCCGTATGCTTTCATAAGAGCTTCCTTGTAGTCATTCACTGTCTCTGTTCCCTACAGTCAACCTAAGCCCTTTTTGATCAATGGGCCCTAAGTCTATGAAGGAGGGGCTGTGATAAATTTTATTTTCCTTGAGGCTGAATTTTTCAGTCTCTTATTCTCTATGCTTTGACCAGTTGTGAAGCTTATTGTTACAGAATCTTTCATTAGTATACAGCGGACAACTTTATCCTCCATAGCAACATCAAAGTGACGAGTGCATGACAGTAAATGAAATAGATTTCATTCAAGCTGCAGTTATATACATAAAGTCTTAATTTTGATAAGGATGCTAACTACTAAGAGAACACTTTAAAAATACAAAAATTAAATGAATAAATATCCACAACGTAGTGTGAGCAAAAGTTAAATTTAAAAGAACAAAGTATTGACGATGTGAAGATAATACATAGATTACCAAAAAAAAAATTGAGATGACATTAAAACAGCAAATGAGTCCCTTGCAACACTGTTTCTTAAAAACAATAAGACAAATGTACTCAAGAAAACATTAACAGAACAAATTGAAGAATTCATCTAAAATATTTTATGATTCAGTTAGGATTTTTAAATGCATAGGATAGAAGTTGAATAAAGTAAAATAAACCAGGGTAATTCCAATTAAGAGAGTGCGAACTATGGTTGTGTCAATTAATATATAATAACACTGGCCAAAGTTGCTTATGGACAGTGCTCTCTACGGTGAAAGTAGTCAGAACACCAGGAACATAAGAAACTCTTTTAATACAATTAATGGCATTTATATACAACTCCCACCTCGATTCATTTGCATCCTAAAATACTTATAACTGTCTCTCAAAGAATAATGACTGAGCCTTTGTTAAACCCTCCTTGAAAATTTTATTAGGAAGTGGTCAAAAAAAAAAAAGAGGCAGAAAAATTACAAAAGGTCCATTTAGTTCTTGCCCAGAAGTAGAACTAATGATTTTTCCCCTTCTACATTAGCTTATCAACAAAAATTACAATTTCTTCAGTTCCATTTTGCAGCTATTTCTTTTTTTTTTTCTAAAAGAGATGTTTTCACAGCATATTTCCTGGTATGCTGACACGTTCCTCTCAAAGCATCTAAACCAAGATAGCTCCATGATTCCATGAAAAATGACATGTCTGAAAGCTCATACACACCAGCAACAAAAACCAACTGAGCAGAATATATTTTTTAGTACATATACAAATATTCACACATGAATACAAATCAATAATAAGCAAAGAAAAAGAAGCAATCAACTTGAGATAGCCTTGCTATTAGAAGGGCTTGGGGGAACATGGCAGAAAGAAGTTATGGGGAGGAAAGTGAAGAAATAAAATTATATAATTCTATTTCAGATAAAATGTTTTTAAAATTGCAAAATAATGGTTTTTCAGTACATTCCACTATGTACAGTGAAATCACGGTATTATTGTTTCTACAATTATCTGTTGTATAATTTTAATTTGGTCATAATGTACTATATTATTATTTTTATTTTAAAATATTTTATAATAGTCATGATATCAAAATAATAACAGCAACAAAGAAGACTAATTAAAAATATAGGAAATTTGTTAAATTTTTCTTGAGAGCATTTATGTTCCATTATTATGTAGTCTGTGAAAATAAGACCAAGTAGTGTCTTGGTGGATGACTTTTAAATTAGCCCTGGATTATCTTCAAGTAGCATTCACAAACAGCTCAACAAACATTAAGTTCATTTTATAATCACATCATTGTTTTGGTCCTGCTATATTAGGTACCGTGAGGAAAGATAAATATCAAACAGAAGAAAGTTACTTTACCTCAATGGATCTTCTCTTTGAATGTTACTTTTAAGTCACACATTAAGATATTTTCAGATACAAATACGGTATTTATTTTAAACTGGCAACTGATGATCTAGCTTCTACTTGATCCTTTTTTGTTCAAAATATCATTAATTTAAATAAACACATTACTGTGACTATTTTTATGGAAAGTTGTTTGTGAGTTTGATATAAATATAAAGGTAAAGTATAAAAATTCATAAATGAAATATCAGCACTGTAAACTTAAAATATAGAACATTTTATAATTATATACATTTTTTTCTGGATATATTTACAATAATTCCAACATGTTTGTCCAACTAATAATTTTGTCACTGATTTAAAAGTGAATCCATTTATTTTTGTCTGCTGAAATTTGCATCAGAAACAGTTTGAGATGGACAATAACTTGGGTGTTTCATTCTGAATAAATGTAGCCTGACGTGAAGTAACATGTCAAATTTCTAACTATAACATTACAAGGACATGATCTATAATGGAAAGATCAGCTGAAATAAACAATTCCAACTTCCCATGTATCTCGATCATGTCATCTTGTCATCGCCATCACTTACTGGCTGTGTGACTGTCTGGGTAATTTTCAAATTCATTTCAGCTCTCACTGATTTGCATTTATTTTCACTCATGGCAATACGTTTGAATAAATATTCCGAAGACTATCCAACTATAAATGTTTAGAAATGCTGAATACATTTAAAACATGTTTTTAAGTGCATTTTTTTCTGAGATTAATATTAAAGCAAGAATTATTGACCAACAAGTAAATTAAGAGATGGATAAATGGGTTCAAAGGAACCCATCCACCAAAGGATGTCTTGGAGTATTATAATGATAACATAAATCAGAATATTGATTTTAAAGATCTATTAAAACAAAAGATTTAACTGTTATTAGAAAGATATTCAGATGAAGATGATTACAATAAAGTAGTCCCACACTAGCTCAAAATGGAGTACAATGACGGGTTTTTTTATTTAGAGGTAGACTCACACATCAACAATCCTCTGCACAAGGAGGGAACAGAAACTGAATCAAGCAGCCAAAAAGCTGAGCACCTTTTTATATCTGTTTATATAGTACATCTGGCCATGCCCAGAGCGTGTGAGTATCTTAAAGGCTATTGACTGAAGAAGTTCCCTCAGCATTCAGATAATGTGTACAATATTCAGGAATATAATTCAGGATTACTGCTTAAGTTTAAAATATGTAAGGAAAAGCAATTGGCATAAGACAAATATTAAATGACTCTTGCACCATCAATTTTAAAATTGTTAGGTTTGAATGAAAGGCTTTCTTCTAAACGTTTGCAAATACAAACTTAACCACATATTGTTGAATGCTTACTTTCCTTTATGTAAATGATTCAAAATCCCAAATTCCATGTAAACAATTTGCAGATTCTTGTTTAATCTTTGACTACCTGGGCGAAATAAATGCAAATAAAAATTTCTACAGATAAAGATAGCTAGGATATCTACATTTAAATTCCTTCAATTTAAGTTTGTCAAATATGACGTTTACATCAAAATGGACATAAAACATACAATAAGAAACAGTAGAGAATGGCAGTATTTTAAAACTTTCAGGCACTACAGGAAATAATTTTATTGCATGCAGAGGCTGGAAAGATGACTCAGAGGTCAAGTACGTTGACTATTCTTCCAAATGGCACTGTTTCCATGCCCTCACCCAAAGGATTGCTCATAACTGTCTGTAGTTAAGGTTCCCAGGAAACAAGTTTCTTTCCTTTGGTTCCCCTTGGCGCCATCCATGCAAGTGTCACAGGAAAAGCATCTGTACTTGTACACATGAAATAAGAAAAAGTGTTGATTTCTCTCTCTAAATTCTGTATCTATACATAAAACATAAAATTAAAAATAAAACTAAACAGAAGTTCGGTTTATGAGGACATCAACCTGGTATTCCATGCGTAGAGAAGAAGTTCATTTTTAAAGGACATGTATTGAAAGTGTGGGAACCTGTGTCAATTTTCAGAACCCTTTTTAAATGCAACCAAGTGCATGCACGTGCATACACACCTGCCCAGAGTGAAGGTTCAGAGAAAAGACAGACAGATTCTCAGAACTTTCTAAGCAATTTGACTTATCCTGTGTGGTGAAGTACAAGTCAAAGAAAAACCCCAATTCAAAGCAGAAAGAAAATGAAAACATAAACAAACAAAAAAAGACAGCAGCAGAGGAACAGCACTTCACACTCTAGAATTCCCATACAAGTACAGACACACACACAAGACACATAAAAAATACTGAAAGTGAAATAAAGATGCTGAAATTCTCTATCGACTCTTTATGACAACAATTAAATGCAGAATAATAGATGAACAGGTTATTCTGCAGATTATGCATGCGCTCTGAGTTAATTATTCAGAACATGATAAAGATGATTAGTTACAGAGCAAGCATGGAGACTAGGAAGGCGAGATTAAAAGCATTATTGACTGTCTTGGTAGCTTTCGTAAGGATATAAGAATACACAATGCAAAAGGAAGGGAAACATTTCAAGATGTAAGCAAAACCCACAAAGTCTTGGAGTCTGGTAGTAAAAGAATCCTTCCTATAAAAACACTACGGTTGTCACTGAAGTGTGGGACTAGGCCACAATGTCTCACAAGGGTTAACTGTTAGATGTTATGAAACTTTAAGGCTTATTGTTGAAATATTTACAACTTGAATTGACCATGGTGATAATACTGTATGATAAATTCAGGAGAATAGCATAAGTAAGGCACTTCTTGGGAGGCTTAGTTTACTGGAAAAACACTAAGAAAAGTGCATCCATCCATCACATACATGTTGCCAAGAGGAGAAGGGGAAATGTAAAGCAGCCAAACAGGACAGGTGGTTTGCAAGAAATATCATTTGTCAGACAGTGAGACAAGAGCACAGCTTCAGCATGAAAATCTATGAGACACTGGGTTGTCTCCCAAGGCGCCATGGAATGGTGTTTTATTGACAGTAATTGGATGTTCCAAGATACACCGTAGTTCAAAATTTCTGAGCAGGTTCCAACAACAAAGTCTCCACAAATGGAGTGTTAGGATACATTTCAAGCTGATAAGATTGATCATAAAGGAAGTTCTGGGGTACAGATGTGAATAAGAAGGCAATAAAGCCAGAAATCCCTTGATAAACTAGAAATATTTACTAAGGGAAGTTATAAATATCTACAAATATAGAAAATAAATACAAATGAGACTTTTGCACAACTATGTAATGTATAGTAGAAAATATTTGAATCAAATTTCATATCAAATTATTTTACTTAGAAAAGGCATATTAAAAAATCCTTGTACAAATACAAATGTATGTATAAATGTACATGTATGTGTATATATTCTCAAAGGCATGTATAAAATACATTTGTATTTGTGAAATCATGTTCATATAGTAATTGTGCTTAATTTTAAGTATGAATACAATTAATAATTATTGTAACTTGTTATTATAACATCAGCCTCAAAGTGTAAAAACAATGTAAATTCACATATATGTTATAAAGTATTATTTGAACACATTAAAACAATAGAAAATAAACATACCTGACCAAAGATGAGTATTCAGGTATGTGAACTGGTTTCCTGTGTGTTACCAATATTTATATATAAAAAATACATAATGTCTAAGATATTTATATGAGGGTAGTTTAGTGATAACTTCTTGAAGCAAATCATAAAAGCTAACTCTATGAAGGGTAGCAATTCATTTTGTATTTTCAAAATTAATCTCTTTCCTTCTTTGTTAAATATTTCATAATGAAATTTAAAATAAAAACCACAAATTAGAATGAAATAATTAGAGCACCTGGAAAGAGAATATTACTTAGAATATGCAGAAACACGTATAAATAATTATAAAAAAGTAAACCAAGGGGATTCCTATAATGCGTCAGTGAAAGCACTTCTTAGGAAGACTCGGAGCTTCACTAGTAATCAAGAAAATTAAACTGAAATCAGACCAGATATTAATATAGACATAAAACTTATAATAATGAGGTCAAGCAACAGACTTGGTTATATCAAAATGTGAAGAAACAAGTAAACTAATTGATGAAAAATAGAATTAATTGTTGTATAACACCTCAAAGAACAAGAAATATACCATAAACTTTAATTGAACAAACATCTGCTATTCATTGCATTCTTACTATTCTTACACCAGAGACCTACACTATATGTAAGTGGATGATGAACTGTCAATATTAACAGATGAGCTGCTCCTAGGATCAAATGAATGAGAGGTTTGTACATACTCACGAAGGATTGAATGATTAACTATAGAAGTGCCAAAGAGTGTTGTTATCAACTAGCAAAATGAATTACGTACAGGAAAAATAAAACGTTTTGCAAGGAATCTGTTTGCATTCATTTTCTCTCGTTCCCATATATCATTTTATCTTCATGATCTAAAAAAATACTCATGAATTATCTGACAAGTTTCAGAGGTCAGAGAAGACGCAAAGGGGGCTAGCATTTAGCTAAAGGACTCAGAGACTAACACTGAGACAAGCCTGGTACTGTAGCCCTTCTCCTGTTCAATGCAGTCTCCAAAGGGTCAAGTTTGGTACTATCTATTCATTCTCTGCTCACGGCTTACACACAAATATCCTGCACTGTTATCCTCAAACCAGCAAGAGCACATTAGATATTCTCTCTTAACTTTGACTTCCATAGCATTTAGCTCGGACTTCAGCTAAAGAGATTTCTCAGTTTATAAGGACTTTCACAGTTCTGCTAGGACCAATAAATAGGTGTATAATCTCACCATTTCAAAGACTATATATTTAACTATAAGTGCAAAACGCTCATACTAACATACTAACCAACATACTAACTAATTGAAGGAGATTAGAAAGTGAATTAATTATTGGACATTGGTGTTATCCATCTCATCACAAAATTAAAAACATTTTTTTCTGTGTATAATCAACTTTATGTAATTTATACAATCTCAGTTATATTATATCTTTAAACAGGAAAAACAAAGGAAGTTATTTCATTTGAATATATATAATATATAAGACTATGTAAAAATGCAGTGATATAATTCTATATTTGCCATAACATCTGTACAAGTGTAAGAGGTATATTTAAAAATAAAGAAAAAAAGCAGCCTTAAGAATTCAAGCATGTTCACATTCAAAATATGAATAATTGTGATCTACTCATTTAGTTTCTAACCAATATTCATCCTGTTATCTCCAATTTCTTCCCTATTCATTGTTTCTGAAAAGATGCATGATTTTCATTAAAATATACATTATTGAGATAGAATCTTGAAGAACTATTAACCTGAAAACAAAATTTAGAATTCTATATCATCTCTATGTAAAATTTTGAGAATTAGTAGAGACTCTGGACATTGACTACATATATAAAATTATGTGAATACATTTTAGATTTCAAGAAACAGAGAATGTTAAAAAAGATATTAGTATAGTATAAACTTACAAAATCTACATGAAATATGCAATTTAGAAGAATGTATTGCAGTCAAATATATTATATGAAAAATCTATTTTCAATAAAAGATAAAATTATAAACAATTTTAACAGCAAACTCAGTATTGTTTAAAATAAGAAAAGAAAGATATGTTGACCCAGTTGATTTTATTTTAAGACTGCATCATAAATTTATTATAGTAGATATTCATACAAAAAATAGTCCTGTTTCAATGCTGTTTTATAATGCAGTAAGAATGCCAATATTAAAAAAAAAAAGAACCTCTGGCTATTAGTTTGTCACAGCGGATCCCTGATGTAAAATAGAGTAAACATCAATTTTTCCTAAAAAAATTTATGAATGAGGAACTATACTTAATTTAATATTTTGTTATACTTCATTTATCATAAATATAAACTCCATAAAATATGAATTTATATTTTTGTAAATTATCAAACAGTGGAAGTTCTAGGATCAAGTAAGAGTTGGAAATAGTTTTGAGCACAGGGCCAGAAATTTAAATAGCAAATGACGTTAAGCAATGTGTGTATTTCAAGTATGGAATTAGGAAGGTCTTCCTTGACCAATTGAACATGGAAGTTGCGTTTTTAGGGTCTAGACGGTAGACTTGCTAACTATCATTTGTCACCTCAGCAATAAGAGACAGTTGATGAAGATATTTTCAGCTCTGAGCAGACTAAGGCAGAATCCATCTGACCCTAATCCTCTACTTATTCCCATCAAGTATAGGTGGATACATGTTCACAAGACTTCAGACCAAAGTAGCACCATCTAAATACCACTGATTGCTCGAAGATCTTGATATATGCAATATCATCTTTTGCTAAATTCTCCATTTTCAAACATAAATAAAATGTGCTTTTAATTAAGAATATTTGTGGGTTGTTTTAATGTAGAACTTTATGTTATTAGCTTCAACCTACAATATTAATAGATATTTAATTTAATTATTTTACTCTGTCAGATATACAAAACAGTCTACCCTGCTTAACCTGTTTGAATGCAAGTCCAAATGATCTCTTTATCCAATAGTATTTTAATAAGCGGCTTATAGTTTGTTAAATAAAACTGTTTCCATTGATACATATTAATTATGTAAATATTTAAACTGACTTGCACTAAATGCATTAATGTGTCACCCTAATTTTACATTATAACATTTTACAAAATGCATTCTGTAAGTTAATGAAAATGTAGAGGTCTGTAATATTTTTTATTTTCAATGTTCTATTTATTTACTTAATTTAGTTTCATGACCCTTGACACAGTTATGATGCAAATGTTCTATTCTTTCACTACATATTATAAATGATGATGAGCTTTTGACAGAAGGAACATTTGACCTTTCTTTGCTAAACACTGAGATAAAATCCTGGAAATATACTAGGGCAGTTTATGATAGTTCAAATTGTTTATGATTAGCATATAATGCAATAGTTTATACTTCTAAATAAATACATTGTATCAAAACTAAATAGAAAACAGTGAGTTGAGGAACGGAAAAAAATGTTCATAGAAAGTGAATTAAGCAGGAGGAAGAATTTTTTACCTGCAATGTGATGTAGCTCCCAGTCAGGGTCTTGAATCACATCCTTCCTTTTTTTCTTATGAAGAGACATAAGTGTGTTACAAAATAATATGAAATAGACTGGTTGTAGTCATCTCCATTCTAAAATTGTGTCATAATCGATTGCTGGACAAAGTAATTGTAAATTAGAAAGACATGATTAATTTCACAAATTTTACTGAATATGTTTAGTGTATAATGATATGATGATGAACAATAAACATCAGAAATATTAAATTATAATGTTCAATCTTGTAGTTTATGAAACGAAGGGCTGTTAAAATATATAAAACTCGGGCTATAGAGCAGTGGCATAGTCAGTCCAAGTATATGAATCACACTTGAAATTTAATTCTAAGAATAAGAAGTGTTAAGAAATAATTCTTTCAGGAAAAAATGTTTAGGGAATATAGAAAATGTTTTAGAAGACACTACACATAAAATGCATGGAACATAGAAAACATGTTAAATGAAACACGTGAGGATGAATACATGGCATAAGACCAGAAGCTTGCCAGCAGTTATATGAAAGAGAAGAGCCATATAGTCACATTCACACATCAAAAATTTGCAAATTGTAAATGAAAGGTAGTTTAGAGAAGAATTTAATTATTAGGAATCAGAATATTTATAATGTAATATTTATTTGAGGGCTGTTTATTTCATGAATAAGTCGTATGCTGATGAACTAGCCCCAGGTAGAAAACACAAGAGAAAGAGAATTCCTAATTTTAAGACTGTAATATGAATTTGTGGATATAATGTTCCTAACTTGCATATCTACCCTGTAAAATGAGTTTGTTCATTCTCAAGGAAGATGCTATCCTCCTTCATTCCTTTCTCCTTAAATAAGTTTTATTATTTAAATTAATTTTTAAATTTAAATATATGTTGATCATATTCCTCCCTCCCCCCAAGCTCTTCCAGATCCTCTTCCCCTCACTACCTAACCTTCTTTAAACGCTTTTTCAAAAAAGAAAGCCCCCAACAAAATTCTCCAAAGCATGAGAACAATATAATACCCCCAAAAGAACTATAATCAAATAAAAGCACACCACCCACCCACCCCCTCACACACGCACAAAAGAAAAATCCTCTCTGGAGTCTTGTCCTAGAGTGTTTGACATATCCAGTGTGCAGTGTGACCCTATTGAAAAAAAAACTGGTTTTCCCTATTCCAGGAGATATAAGTGATAGTTCAATCATTAACCTTTACCCGATTGTTTGGGTTTTCATTCATACATTTAGAAAATAGCAACAAAACAAAATATAATAAGTTAGAACAAACTAACATATCAAAGTTAGAGAAGACAAATCAACAGAAAAACATCCAAGAGAGGACATGAGAATCAGAGATCCATTTATTCCCACATTCAGGAAACCCATAAAAACACTGAAATAGAGCCCATAACATATACATAGAGGATCTGGTGAAAACCCATTCAGGGCCTGTGCATGCTGCTTCAGTGCTTCAGTCTCTGTGATTCATATGACGTCTGGGAGGTTAATTTAGTTGGCCTTGTTTGCTTGATGTCTGCTAAATCGCTGGCTATTACATTCTCTCAGCTTTCTCTTGCAGGGTTCCCTGAGCTCTGGTGGAGGGATTTGAAAGAGACATCTCATTTAGGACTGGTGTTCTAACATCTTGAGTCTGTAAAATGTCTGGCAGTAGGTCTCTCTATTTGTCCCCATTTGCTGCAGGAGGAACTTCTCTGATAATGACTGAAGAGGTTTCAGCTTATGAGTATAGTAGACTATCATTCAGAGTCAATTTATCACTACATATGTATATATGATTTATTTTTTATTTTAGACAATAATTTTTTGGCTTTACTCTAGGTCCATGAGGTAACTAGTCTCAGGTTCTTGGTCAAGCAATCAGTTTTAGGTATAGCTTCTTTTCTTGGTCTCTCTGTTCCTGTCCTTTTCTTCAGCTTTAACCAACTTGCTTACTCTCTAGTAACTCAATAGGTCAAAATCTGCAACCAAATTTTTCATAGAGATATTCCTTCAGATATCTCAGAGAAAAATATATTTTCTAGCTTCTATAGGCTTCTTGAGTTTGTTTTTCCTCCTCATGGAATCCTGTCAGCAATCAATAACACCACTGACTTATACAGCCAATCACTTTTCATCCCATTTTGAAAGCCCCTGAATCCTTCTTATAAGTACCAGACTCATACGATTGCATTGGTCCATTTGGATTCTATTCAGATAATTCTAGGAAAATCTTGTATGTGTGTGTGTGTGTGTGTGTGCGCGCGCGCGCGTGTGTGTGTGTGTGTGTGTGTGTGACTAACAATATTTTAGAAGAAGAAATCATGTATGTGAGAGAGAAAAGGAACACAGGAATAATTATAGGAAAAATAGAGATGTGGAAATCATGTAAGTGCAGTGACCGTGAATGAAACCACCCCCCCCCAAATTAAATGAAAACCTAATCATTATGCTAACAGCAGAAGTTTGTAGTTGACACATTGAATCTTCTAATTAAAAGAAACCTTTATGGCCTTTCTATGTATTAGGAGATAAAGCATTCTGTATCTAAGATGTTCCTTTCTTAACCATCAGAACCTATTAAAGTGGCAGGAGGGAGTGCACAGAGAGAGCTGTCGTTGTTTAGAAACTGTAACGTCCAGGTTGAGTTTGTCACAATTGTCATGTTTTTGAACTGTCTTTTTCAGAAGCAGAAAATGAAAAGCACAAATCACATATGAGGCGTTTCCCCCTTTAATGATAGAAATGGTATACAACACTGAGAAGGAAATAATACAGGAAGAAGCAATGTCCTCAAAAGCAAAGAAATAAATAATTTCATACTGAAGAAAATTTGTTAGTATTGCCTTGGTAAGGAAAAGATGTGCTAGAGAAAGAATTGTAGATGGAAATCATCTTCTAGAAACATTGGCACAAGTTGCTACAATATTTAATTTGGTTTAAACTCATTTATTTTCAAAACTAAAGAGCTATCAAGTATGATAGACATAACTTCAATGCAGCAGCTTTCAAGAGTTCAGTTTTGTACTTGCTTATTCTCAGGGAACAGAGACTAAACTGTAGTTCTTTTCATGTAGTTAATAATATTATGCTAATTATGCAACCGGCAAAAATCACTCAATAATCAATGGCATCGTTTGTTCAAGGAACATTGCTGCTTTTTGACTCTGGATCATCTAAAAAAAGAAAAATATTACTTTGCAATCAGTGGTTAAAATCTGATTGGAAATAGTAGTATTTACCTTTTAATAGAAAAAAATGGTTTAGCGATTACTTTAAACACATGTGTCTAAAAAGGAAAGAAATTGATATTGCAGATGAATTTAGATAGAAATGTGATTTTATATGGCTGTGTAACTCACTCACCCTGAAATACATTTTACATGATATGTAAAGTTTAATTTTTCCCAATGGTATTACTGAGTTATATTTTATTCTAACCATAAAGTAGAATTATACTAAGTTAAAATTTAATAATGCAATTGCAGACAATACAGAAATTATGCATAATAATGTAGGCACTCCATTCATCAAGAAATAAATCTACATATAAACTATGAATTATTGTGGAAAATACCATTTTATACCTGTGGCATGATATATAGCTTAATCTTGAATTCAACATACTTAGAAGCATCACACCACTCATGAATTAAAATTAAACTGAATAGGGTACATGGTTATAAGTGATATTATTTTATATATGGGATTACTTTTAATACATCCAAACCCAGATAGTTGCAAATCTCCTAAATAATATAAATCATTTTCAAAATATATTTTAAAAGCTTTAACTTTTTATGCGACTGAGATAATTTACTGAACAATACATTGAACTGTAAGTATTGTTCATTTATCATAAGAACGTCTCTTCAAAATCAGGTAAGTTTTCTGTGTACACCCATGAGAAAGAAAAAGAGTTACACGGGATTTATTTGCCTCTCTCATCTGGAAGTCCATTTATATGGTTAATTGCTGGAAGTTTGCTTTCCAAATTGATAGCTTATATGCATAGACAATATGGCTAAGAGACTTCAAATACATCACTTTTACAATAGTATTGATAAAACATAACAGAGATATTGTAATAAAATAGTAATGTGCATTTTTGTTAAAAAAGAAATGGAAATTGCAGCTTTTCATTAATTAGCTGATATATATTCCCAGTAATATGTGTCAAAATTTGTAGGTAGGCTTCTCTCTCCTGCTAGTCACTCCCCAAATAATCACACAGAGACTTAATAATAATTATGAATTCTCAGCTGTTAATATAGGTTCATTTTTAGCTAGCACTTATATTTTAAATTAGCCCATTTCTATTAATTTATGTGCTGCCTGGAGAAAAGTTTACCGCATGCATGCACTATACATTCTACCTGTTCTGTGTCTCATGGCATTTTCTCAGACTCTACCATGTTCTTCCTAGCATTCCCTCTGCCCTGAAAATCCTGCCTACCCATCAGACAATTGGCTTTTTATTAACAATGAAGCAACACAGCTTCATGGTGTACGGAAGGATTATTCCACAACAAAAATAACTTCCATTAATTACTGTAGACATCTTGAAAATCTAAAATAAATCTTCTTAAAAATTCATTTCAGTATTTTTGTTTATGTTTTGATGACTTTAAATGTATTATTTACTGCCTTTACTTCTGAGTATTAAGTTACTAACGTGGAAAGATAAGCCTGATAACCACTGTTAACATTTTGCTTTTTGAAAAATAACAGAAAGTATAGTATGTTCTTGAAGATCTGAAAATCAGAAAGAATCAACAAGATTGATTCATGAATTATGAAAATTTTATAAAAATAAGACAATTAAGGGATAAAGTAAAGTGTTACGGAGTTCATTTCCAATTCCAAACTATCATATTTTAAAGCAGAAAATGCAATACTTTTGTTTAAATAAATATGGTGGAACATTTGGCAAGCATGGTACACAAAATTTATATTTTGAAATTTCATGTATATTTTTTTAGTGTTTTTTTGTGTATATTTGTGTAGGGTTTATTCTAAGGAGATTGAAGTGAATCCATGACTCAGTTTCCCCCCTCTAAAGCATTCAGATTGATCCCATCTGCCTTCCTAGCCTACAAACTCATGCCCAATTTGTGACAGGTTATAGCTTGCAAACCCATGACCTGAACTATTTCATTACTTTTTTGAAATTCTTTTCTAATTAAATTGGTTGAGAGACAGAGTACTCACTTACTTATACAGTCTGTTTTCGCAGGCCATGTGAAGCTCTCCAAATGCAAGTTCATCCCAGATTTTCTTTTTTTTTTTTCCCTCTGTATAAGTTGAACCTAAGTGCTATCTTCTATCACATTATTCCACACTGATGATTACATTTTAATTCTATACCAGCATACCAAAATTTGGCCTCAGGAATTTTTATTGTTGTTAAAAATAGATTCTTCACTCAGTAATACATCTCCACCACAGTCTCCCTTCCTTCCACTCCTCCTCCCTCTGCCCCACCTTCCCTCTTTACCAGATTCTCTTCACTACCATTTCCCATCAGAATAAAAGCAGACTTCCAAGAAACAACAATCAAACACAATAAAACAAAATGCAATAACCCAAATCTGGGAGGTAATGGCGCATGCCTTTAATCCCAGCACTTGGGAAGCAGAGGCAGGCAGATCTTTGTGAGTTCAAGGCCAGCCTTGTCTACAAGAGGTAGTTCTAGGACAGGCTCTAAAATTACAGACAAACCCCGTGTCTTGAAAAATCAAAACAAATAAGCAAATAAGTAAATAAATAGATAAATAAATAAATAAAGTGCAATAGCAAAAAAGCCCTCAAATAGAGGTTGGACAAGGCAATCCAAGAAGATGCAAAAGAATCAGAGATACCTCTTCTTACTGTTAGAAATTTCACAAAAATATCAAGCTAACAGCTACAACACATATGTGGAGAACCTGGTACAGACCCATGCATGCCCTGTGCTTGCTGTTTCAGTCATGTTAAGCCCATGCCTTGTTGATTCCCCTGGTAACACCCACAATCTTTCTTCGCCATATTCCAGGGGATTCTCTCAATGTAAACCTCCAATTTTGACTCTCTCTGCAAAATGTCTGGCTGAGGATCTGTGCCTGCTGCTCTCTGCTGCTGGAGGAAGTCTGTCTGATGACAATTGCACAAGGCACTGATCTTACTACAGCATTAGGAATAATTGCTTTGACTTCTTTTGCTTTTTTTTTTTTATTTTGGCCAGTCATGTTTGATACTACCCAATCTCTGTTTCTTTTGTTTTGTTTGTTTTTTTTATTTGTCTTTTTTAGCTTTTTTAAAATTTATTCTTTGTATCTTTTACATCATGCCAGCCCCCAAGTCATGAGCACGGGAGAGTTGTCTCACATTAATCATGTGGCAGCGTAGGCAGGGAAGAGATGCCCTCCACTCCCCATACCTTCTGCTCATCAATGCCTGAAGCCAGTGGGAGAGCTAGCCCTGAGGTCACAAGAGCCTTTTCTGCCTATTACCAGCTGAAGCATTGAGAGTGTGACATCTATACTACACCTAGGCAACACAGTATAGCTGTCCTCCAGTGGTAGGAGTGGGAGAATGGACCCTGAGGACGTGAAAGCGGGAAAACAGTCTCTGTTTTTAATTATCCAGGCAGTGTAGGATTCAGGCTCCCTCTTCTAGTATGGGTTTCAAGTTAAACCAGATAATTGATGGGCCAGTCCAACAAGTTCGGCAACACCATGGCCTGATCACATCTGTCAAGGTAGGAGAGATTGCAGACCAAAGGTTTTGTGGCAGGGTTGGTGTGTCTGTCCAGGTTTCTCTTTTGGCAGCAGGTAGAGTATCGTTCAGTCGCAAAGATACTAGATCATAAGTGTAAAGGCTCCATACAGGCACCAGCTCAACCTCTCTATATTCAATGAGTTGTGTGGATATTGTCTTCTGAAACTGAGCGCCAACTGTTGGTGTTTTGAGAGTAATCATCTGTGCTAACATCATCCTATGTTGTTTGGAGATCTTCATGGGAATCCATTAGCCCACAACACTGCTGAATACAATCTGGCACACCACTGGAATGCTTGCCAGGCTACAAATGATGCCCAGCTAAAACTCTGCATCCCCTATTATTGGGGGTCCTCATTAGGGTTACCATTATATATTATGGGAAGCTTTTACAGCACTATGTTCCCACCCCCTATGTCCCCCTGAATTACAGCTGTCTCTTCCTTTACTCTCTCCATCCTCCCCACCTGATACTCTGGCTCTTGACTCCACCTACCTCAGTCAAACCACAGAATCTATATTCTACTTCCCCTTCCCAGGGAAATCCACTCATCCTCCTAGAGCCGTGCTTTTCACATAACCTCTCTGAGTCTGTGGACTGTAGTTGGTTATCGTTTATTTATTAGCTTATTATTTATTCACTTATAAGTAAGTAAATACCATGTTTGTCACTCTGGCTCTGAGTTATGTCCCTCAGGATATGTTCTTTTTCTAGTTCCGTGCATTTGCCTGCAAATTTCATGATGTCCCATTTATTTAGTAATTGAATATTAGTGCATTATGTAAATGTACCACATTTTACTTATTTCATTTTTCACTTGAGGGACATTTAGATTGTTTCCAGTTTCTTGCTATTATGAATAAAACTGCAATGAATGTAGCTGGCAAGTGTCCCTGTGGAAGGTTGAAATGTTCTTTGGGTCAATGTCCAAAAGTGGAATAGTTGAGTCTTGAGATAGATTGATTACCTATTTTTCGAGGAACAGCCATTTTGATTTCTATAATGGTTGTATAAGTTTCCACTCCCACCAGGAATGGAAAAATTTTCCCCTGGTGCCACATCACTGCCAGAATGAGCTGACACTTATGTGATTTATCTTGTTCATTCTGAGAGGTTTAAATTTTGGAGAACCAGGAAATCTAAATAGATGTCTCAAATTTACTTATACTTTCAAGATCTAAAAGGAACACATGAAGATATATCCTCTAAATTTCGTTCATCTGCTTGTGGTCCGAATGATTGCATTCTAAGTGTAATATCAGGTAGAACCTTGACTTACCACTATTCAGCAAAAATATTTATTCAGCAAAAATACTACCTACAATAGTAGAGATAAGTGTCAACTCAGAAACAAGGATGGCATTCATTCCCACAGCCCATCTCTTCCATCCTCTGGACACTTGCCTATATAGAAAACGAAGTTTCCTATCTCTAAAGTAAATACAATGTAAATTTTGTTGCTTTAAAAATCATATTCAAGTATAAAATTAGAGTTCTTTAAAATATATTTTAAGAGCACAGAAACTGTATGTAGCGTGAGTACTAAATGACAACATAAAATTATTATCTAATTATACTTGCTACTACAGTTTACTTCTCATTTTTGGTTTAATAAATGTTTGAAATTCCATGAGAAAAAGGGTAAAGTTCCCTAGAACTGTAGTTCACACTTCAAATATAGCTAACTGAATAACCAGAGCAAAACTTAAGACAAAACAATTAATCTGACTTCATGACACCACAAATAACCAATTTATTAATGAAAGGCATATTTCCATTAGGCCATTGTTTAACCTCATGGAATCAACTTGCCATTGACAGTTTCTTTCTAAGAAACCTAGTACACTAGGCTTAAAAGCTGAAATCATAACTCCAATTTCAGTTGCTACTCTCCTCTATTCTCTTTTCGTTGCAAAGTCAGGCATCCTAAAGCTTTGTATTGAGCTGAGGTTCACTCTCTCCCCACTCAAGGAGGGTCCATCGCATTTCACAGAGTTGCAAACAGCTTGCTATACCGAGCATTATGGACACCTTGAAGGAAAACCTTTTAAAAGGTAACCATGCTGAGCCCAAATGAGACAATTATGAACTTAAATGGCTCTGAGAAGCAATAAGAGAATAATGAATATGTTGAATACAGAAACAAACTGATATCCCAAGCAATGGAAATGCATGATGTTTGTTTAGTTCTATTGTAGCAGTTCATACTGTTTTTATTTTAAATATAAAAGATGACTAGGTTATGACAGCTTAATGCTTAAGAATTTACAAGTAATGTAGTTAAATATGTAGTAACTGTGTAAAGAAACTAATATGATCAACATTTATTTCATTAAAAATAAATAAAAATAAAACATAAAGAAACCCTCAAATATATGTTCTTTTAATTAACTGTACATCATTTTTCATAAAAAGCTAAATAATTTCTCAAAAATGATAAGGGTATGATTATTTTCTTTGTTTATGTTACTGGTTTGGTTAAAAAAAGTCTTTTATATCAGAAAACATCTACAGTTTTGATGTCTCATCAAGACACTAAGGATTCCTTTGTTGATAAATTTTCCATAATAAAATTTCCATTAACTTGATAATTTACCATTGCATTCAGTGTGTGGATTTGTTTTTCTAGAACATGGTCTTGATATTTCTGTACAAGGATATCTCATAGAAGACTATCATGAGTGTGCTCAAATCTGAAGTGTGTGCCTTAGGGAAACATACAGATAAAACTTTGCCAAAGTTATGTATATAAGTCACTAAGTCCAGGTGTCTTTGAATATTAGAAATCCATAGAAGCACATCCCCTAGAGAATGTTGGAAAGTCGGAGAATAAACCTTAAGCTATGTTCAAAAGAATGTATATTGCACTACTGCCAACTATCCTCATGGAGCTGCTCTATTACATATGGCATTTTTACTGTACTAAAATGGTGTTTTCTATAAGTTCTCTTCTCTTTTAATGAACAGTTCTACCAAAAGAGAATCAGTTTCATGTTTACTTCTTACTTTTTCTCCTTTGGTTTCAAGTATATAGAAAGTTAGTCCTTTGTGATATTAGTGGTGCTTTGTTAACATACTCATAGGAGAAATTGCATTGAAGGATAGGAGATTTGGGAATATCAAATGATGCTAAGGATGCTTAGTTGTTTCTGAGTAAAAGATATTCTGGTATGTGTAGAGAGGAAAGTAGCGGGGACAGAATCTCTTGCTCTGTGGATTTGATGACACAGTAGTCATCTGAAAGTGTCATTTGCAAGAGTTAGAAGAGTCACTTCTCACTTGGGTGAGAAGCTGCTAGCCAGGCAAGTTTCAGGCATTACAGCATATGTGTGTAACCATGCAGAAAGATAGCTTAGTGCTTTCATCTTTCTTGGTTACTTTGTAACACACAGAGCTTATGAATAGGCATTAAGTCCCTTGCCCTGGGCAAAAGACAGACATGCCACCCATATTAGAAGTCCATGGTCCCCTGTCAGAGGTCACTATACATTTCGTATTAATTTATCCTGAGATTAGTTGATGACAACCCTAACTTCTAGATAGCTCACTGCATAAGATCAGACACGATTCAGAGTCTGGCAAACAGTGGTATAAACCCAGGTTGTTACATGGATAAATATTTTATTCATCTCTTTAAAATAAAATGCTCACAGATGCCTCTTTCCTATGCATCCAGACATCATGCTGAAAGATAGAAAAGTTAATAAACACTGTTCTGTATTCTATATACATTTCTTTAATCCTGAATATGAAAAATTATTTCAAAGTGATTTTTAATCCTAGATTATGACTAGATTTGCTCTAATTTTTTGATCCAGGCATCAAGATAGTGATTTCCTCAATAGGCCGATCACATCTATTAAAGTTAATAAAGTATCTAATACATTTTCCCATCAGAATTTTAGTGCGAATAAAGCTGCAATGAATCATAATCAGGAATCATAATCTTTTAACTAAACTTTAAGCACTTGAAGAAAATCAAGCTATGGAATTCCCAATTTGCCAAAGGCAGTCTTGTGTAAGTTTGTCAGACAAGGAAAGACACTGATTTTTCCAAAGGAGGAGTGACTTCTGAATGTTCCTGAATAGTAGGGACACAACACTAGATTTTCCCAACTCTGGGTAACCAAGATATATTCTTAAAATGGGAAAGGGCACTGAGGCTTCTTGAGCACCTCACAAGTATCCTAGTTCAAGTCCCAGGCAACTCTTAAGGACTAACACCAACCAGCTATGAAGCCCATTTGTTCATAATAAACACATAAAAAGTATTTGTTACTGGTAGTGCCACTTAAGGAAATGATAGCTTTATGCAAAACATCTTGTTTCAGGGTCAAAATTAGTTATATCATATAAGATGAAGGAAGATCATACTGTTAGAATGTGTGTGACACCATAAACTCAAGATTTTCCTGCCCAATATATCTTTTTGCATGATTCTCTTTGAATTGTTTCTTTTCTTTTTTCTTGGCCTCTCTCTCTCTCTCTCTCTTTCTCTCTCTCTCTCTCTCTCTCTCTCTCTCTCTCTCTCTCCCTCTGTTTTTGAATTTACTGCTTATAGACATTGAAATAATATCATATATTATAAACTATTTTCTCATAGAAAATTAGGTATTTAGGGCATAATATTACATTATGTCTCTATTATAATCCCTGTGAGTCTTTAAATTTGAAAGCATGTATTACACAGTTCAAAATTTTAATTCCATTGATTTTTTTTTAATCAAGAGATAAATCTTCTGATAGTGAGTACAGATACACTTTAGCTCCAGAGACGAGCACAGCTTTCTGTGGATGTCATTGTCACACAAGCCTAGGCTGAAAACATTGTACTGTAGGCCTGAAAGCCACATGTCGGGGCATCATTTGAATCTTGCTGACAGATCTTACATTGTTTTCAGTATCACAGATCCTCCCCAAAGTGATGATATAAAGACTATATTTGAAGACAGTATTGCATATTATCTCAGTAAATACAGTTGCTGGAGTATGAAGCCATATGCTAATACAATGGGTAGACTGCCGTTGATAATTTACAGCAGGAGAATTTACAGAATATAAATGGAATTTATTAGAATTCCTTTTAGGTTATGGTCCAACTACCCCAGCAATGGTGAACTATGAGTGGAAATCCAGGAATACAGATGTTTTTCAGTTCAAAAGGCTGATTGTCTCATCTGGATGTCAGTAGACTCTGGAACATTGTGATACATCATTGTTTACAAATGTATAGAATAATTACATGTTTTCAAATTATATTTCATATTTTGCAATAACATTTTAATCATATTCAAGATAGTTATTATTGTATTTTTTGATAATTTCTTTAAATATGACCATGAAATTATTCTCCATATTTAATTTATTATAATAAGTACTGTTTTAATGCTATAATTTTTCCATTAGAGTATACGGGTCAATTTGAAATCATAATACAAACAATATTATGAAGTATGATGAGAACCTATTCATGTGAATTCATTAAAGATTAGCAATGGAAAAGCATTGTATAACAAAGATACAAGAGTAAAACTACTTAGACTTTAATATCAACTGTAGAAACCTGTCTTAGACTATTATGCAAGCCATAAAAAGCGAAGCTTACTGTATGAGGGTTCTAGTTTCTTTGGGGTTGTGTACTGTAGGTGGGTTATCCTTTACTTTATGCCTGTTATCTACTTATGAGTGAGTACAAACTATATTTGTCATTTTGGAGACTGGGTTACCTCATTCATGATGTTTGTTTCTACTTCCGTCCATTTATCTGCAAGTTTCAAGATGTCATTTTTTTTTTTGCACTACATAGTACTCCGTTGTATAAATGTACCACATATTCTTTATCCATCCTTTGGCCAAGGGCATCTAGGTTGTTTCCAGGTTCTGACTTTGAATAATATTGCTAGGAACATAGTTGAGCAAATGTCCTTGTGGTGTGGGTGTGCCTCCTTTGGGTATATGTCAAAACGTGGTATTGATGGGTCTTGAGGTATATTTACTCTTACTTTTCTAAGAACTCACTATAGTGATTTCCACAGCCACTGTACATATTTGCACTGCCACCATCAATGGAAGAGTCTTCCCTTTACTCCACATTCTCTCAAGCATAAGCTGTCATAAAAGTTTTTGATCTTAGCCAATCCTACTCAGAGTTGTTTTTATTTGCATTTTTCTTATGGCTAAGGATGTTGAGCATAAAAGCAGATGCAGTAATCCATAACTAACCACTATGCTATGCTGAGTTTTAAAATACAATCAAAGCGAGGAAAGAGCAATACTATTAACAAAGGGTCCACAACTTTGATGGGGGAAACATACAGAATCTGCTGATAAAAGTTAGTGGGATCTAACTGATTCCAGATTGACAATTGGGGAATTTTTATAGGACCAAAATAGGCCCCTGAGTATAGGTGGCAATGATGTAACTTGGGCAGTATGCGGAGCCACCAACAGTGGAACCAGGAACTAACCCTAACACATAAACTGACTTTGTGGAGCCCTTCTCTATGGAGAGATACCTTACTCAGCCTAGGCACAGAGGACAGGGGCTTGGCCCTGCCTCAATGAGGGGTTGGGACTGACTTAGTTGATTTTGCAGGAGAGGCCTTACTCTCTCTGAATTGTGGCTGGGGATGGGGTGGGGGAAGGTGGGAGAAGAAGGAGGGAAGGAGGAAGGGGTAACTGGGATTGGTATGTAAAAATAAATAATAAATAAAAATACACAAAAGAATGAGAACTGAAAAAATCTAAGCTCACTAAAGCAGTTGATTCAAAGATGAGTTTTCTGAGACAAAGACAGATTATATCCTCTGGTATTAAAATATTTTCGTCTTTCTCCCATTAAACAGACTTATTGTGTATGTCTTTAAAATATTCTATGAGGATGTTCCTATGTGAAACAAAACCGCCACCTTATCGATTAATATACCAACATATCAAGAAAGCCCAAGCTACTTCCAGAACCTAATGTTTAATTTCTTAATCAATATCTTGTTCTTTCATGTGTTATGAGAAATGAAATTGTTTGAATGACAGAAGCGTGGTTTGACTGTTAATTTCACTTTGTTTACTTACCCATTCATTTTAATTAGCTACTAGAAGAATGCGTACAAAAACCCACCTTAACTTTGTTTATAACAGCCTAGTCAAGCATGTGAATTAGGTCAAGGAAAGATCATTGCACCCTGTCTCCCTAAGGGGCATACACTTCATAGAATATATGACTTCTGCACTGTTCGTAAATGCTGTTCAAATTAAGGTTTTCATTTACATATGCTCTTATTATTTTAAGAAAGCATATGATGGCCTCTAGTGGCACACAAAGAAACATCAGTATTTATTTATTTATTTATTTATTTGTTGTTAGCAGTTTTTTTTATTGAAAGAGGAAAAAAAAAGAAATTCCCGCCTCCTCCCAGCCTCCCATTTCCCTCCCCCTCCTCCCACTCTTCTCCTCCTCCCCCCACTCCTCTCCCCCTCCCTCTCCAGTCCGAAGAGCAGTCAGAGTTCCCTGCCCTGTGGAAATTCCAAGGTCCTCCCCCCTCCATCCAGGTCTAGGAAGGTGAAGATCCAAACTGGCTAGGCTCCCACAAAGCCAGAACATGAAGTAGGATCAAAACCCAGTGCCATTGTCTTTGGCTTCTCATCAGCCCTCATTGTCTGCCACGTTCAATGAGTCCGGTTTTATCCCATGCTTTTTCAGTCACAGTCCAGCTGGCCTTGGTGAGCTCCCAATAGATCAGCCCTACTGTCTCAGTGGGTGGGCACACCTCTCGTGGTCCTGACTTCGTTGCTCATGTTCTCCCTCCTTCTGCTCATCATTGGGACCTTGGGAGCTCAGTCCAGTGCTCCAGTGTGGGTCTCTGTCTCTATCTCCATCTGTCGCCAGATGACGGTTCTATGTTGATATGCAAGATATTCATCAGTATAGCTATAGGATAGGGTCATTTCAGGTTCCATATCCTCAGGTGCCCAAGGAGCTAACTGGGGACATCGCCCTGGGCACCTGGGAACACACTGAACCTGATAGAAGAGAAATTGGAAAGTACACTACAACAGATGGGCACAGGAGATCGCTTCCTATGTGTAACCCCAGCAGCACAGACATTAAGGGAAACATTGAATAAATGGGGCCTCCTGAAACTGAGAAGTTTCTGTAAAGCAAAGGACACTGTCACTAAGACAGAAAGGCAACCTACTGACTGGGAGAAGATCGTCACCAACCCTGCAACAGACAAAGGTCTGATCTCCAAAATATATAGAGAACTCAAGAAACTAGACTTTAAAATGCTAATTAGCCCAATTAAAAAATGGGGGCACTGAACTGAACAGAGAATTCTCAACAGAAGAAGTTCAAATGGCCAAAAGGCACTTAAGATCATGCTCTACCTCCTTAGCGATCAAGGAAATGCAAATCAAAACAACTTTGAGATATCATCTTACACCTGTCAGAATGGCTAAAATAAAAAACATCAATGATAGCCTTTGCTGGAGAGGTTGTGGAGGAAGGGGTACCCTCATCCATTGCTGGTGGGAATGCAAACTTGTGTAACCACTTTGGAAATCAGTGTTTCGGTTTCTCAGGAAATTCGGGATCAACCTACCCCTGGACCCAGCAATACCACTCTTGGGAATATACCCAAAAGATACCCTATCATATGACAAAAGCATTTGTTCAACTATGTTCATAGCAGCATTATTTGTTATAGCCAGAACCTGGAAACAACCTAGATGTCCTTCAAGAGAAGAATGGATGAAGAAAGTGTGTTATATATACACATTACAGTATTTATATTTTTAAATAAATAATGATTAAAAGCATATTTTAAGGAAGTTAAATGTATATGGCTCATGCTTAGGTTGTGCAGGATTCATCGCACTTGCCAAGACATTCTCAAAGCATCAATACACAAGGCTAAATTTATAAAGCATTTAAAATCACCTGGAACATAAGTGCCTAAGTACGCAATAGAATATAGAACCAGCTTCATGATATGAAATACGAAATCTCTTAATTACACCAAATTTAGTTTCCTTTTTAGATAAACGCAATGTAAATAACTGTTGCCAAAGGAGTTAATGAGAATATAAGGTATGGCAAACATTGCACGATTTTACACATTGCAATATTTTTATCATATTATTAAGGTGTTCTAATCACATTACTACCACTTGTATATCATAACATCAAATTATCTGAACAACTTTTTAAACATGTTATTTTTAGCCCTCTTATTAATTTTATAAATTACAGAAGCATATTTTTCCTTCCTTGTTGTAAACAATAATTCACATATATTATTAAAACATATCAAAGCCAGGGAATATATTTATGTTTTCTTGCTACCAGATTTAGAAGTCTGAGTAACTTTAGTTAGAGAAGTGGTTCTCAGCATGTAGGTCATAACTCCTTTGAGGCTACATTATGATTCATAAAGGAAAAAAAATAAGATTACGAAGTAAGCAATGAAATAATTTTATAGAAGGGATCACCACAAATGAGGAATTGTATTAAAGGGTCACAGCATTAGGAAGGTTGAGAACCACTGAACTAGAGGATAGTTGCTTTTGAGCATTTACTTAATCTCTCTCTCTCTCTCTCTCTCTCTCTCTCTCTCTCTCTCTCTCGTGTGTGTGTGTGTGTGTGTGTGCAACACATATTAAGTATTATTTGACTCCTAAGACAGCAATCATAAGTCAAAATTTTTCTTTTGCACTGTGTGAATTTTGGTTATCAAACTCATGTCCTCAGGCTTGGTGGAAAACACTTTTACCATTATTCTACATTCTCATCAGTTTTAAAACAATCCTGTGTATTCTCACATTTTTATGTATAAAAACAAATTAATACTGCTTTCTTGGCCTTTTCATAATTGACTTAATATTGGAAACTCATTTTGAATGCTCAAATAATAATTACTACAAATAACCAAAGACTGTTTTGAGCAGATTCATTTGTATCTAAGTTGACTTTACTCTTTCTAAGCATACTGAGTAAAGACAGATGTTGGGTGAAGGTAGTGGGAAGTGTATATACCTTGTTCTGAGATATTAATTTGTTTGTTCTTTTGATGACTCACTCAGACCTACATATGATTCTACTGGAAAAGGTTTGCTGTTTCTACAAAACAGATTAGAAACCACTTTCTTGGAGCAGTGATGACACTAGGGAATGTAAGCTCCTAACAACCACATCAATAAGCTACTAAAATACAGCTTTGCACATTAAGATTGTTGTACTACTCTTGTAGAAATGCTCACTAAACAAACAGATGACAGGTTTTCTTTTTTTTTTTTTTGTTTTTTTTTTGTTTGTTTTGTTTTGTTTTTGTTTTTGTTTTTCGAGACAGGGTTTCTCTGTGGTTTTTGAGCCTGTCCTGGAACTAGCTCTTGTAGACCAGGCTGGTCTCGAACTCACAGAGATCCGCCTGCCTCTGCCTCCCGAGTGCTGGGATTAAAGGCGTGCGCCACCACCGCCCAGCCAGGTTTTCTTTTTTAAGATTACTGGCAACCTCTGACTTTCTCTAAGAGCACACCTACTTTTGAGACCTGTTTAAGTTATGCATATGTATGCTTTGGGGACTGAGAAATTGGTATTCAATAACCAGTTGGTACTGTGGGACAATGGTCTTAATCATGCTTCTTGTATTATTGCTCATAAAATGATGATTGGCCAGTAGCCAGGCAGTAATTATAGGTGGGGAGACCAGGCAAAAAGTAGAGGTTGGGTAATGAGAACAGAAGAATTCTGGGAAGAGGAAAGGGGCAGTCTGCATTTGTGATCCCAGACACAGCGGAAGCAAGATGTGACTCCCTTGCTGAAAAAGATACCAAGCCTTGTGGCTAACACAAAAATGCATTATGGGCTAATGTAAGTTATAAGAGTTAATAAGAAGCCTGAGATAATAGGCCAATCAATGTATAATTAACGTAGACCTTTGTGTGACTCTTTGGGTCTTCATGGTTGTGGGACTGGGCAGGACAGAAATCTCAGTCAACAAATGGTGCCCATGTGGAAAACTACATCCACATATAGCCGTAGAGAGCTTAGGAAGTAATTCTAGACAGAAAAGAATATAGTTAAGCATGGCTTATTGATAACAGCACATTCTTGGGTAAGCTCTGTTTGCTAGAGGCAAGTGCATCTCATTTAAGAGAGTCTTCATGATTCAGCTTTAGCTGCAAAAACATTGCAGCTCTTTTTAGAGGCCCACCACAAAGAACTTAAATGATGATGATGAGTAGCCAATAGCATGCTTCTCAGTTGTGGCAGGGACTTTGAAACTCCATAGAGTTCTGGCAATAAACATGGCTCCAAGCAGTATCTCTGCCATGAGGCTAGACTCTCAGAAAGCTAAAGAATGGGCTGCATTCAGCTTTCAAAGCCCCTGCTTTTATCCTAGCCATATCATTTAGCAAATTAAAGACTCATGTGGTCAGAAAAAGAGAGATATACTGTAAAGATATATTCAGATGAAGAAAACCACTAAATGTGTGTTTAAAAATATATGTAGGATTGAGAAAGAAAAGGAAAAAGATAAAGTCCTTAAAATAAAAAAAAAAAAGAGTAGTTGGGTGTGGTGGCACATGCTTTTAATCCCAACACTTGAAAGGCAGAGGCAGGTGGATTTCTGTGAGTTCAAGTTGTGGTGGAAACCACCTTTTATCCCAGCACTTGGGAGGTAGAGGCAGGCAGATCTTTGTGAGTTCATGGATAGCCTAGTCTACGGAGTAAGTTTGAGGTCAAAAATGCACAGAGAAATCCTGTCTCAAAAAGCCAAAAATTAAAAATAAAAGGGATAGAGTTTAAAATGAAGTCTTGTAGAGATGAAAAATACACAAAGAGTCTGGATACTATATGGGTTTTTTTTTTTTTGTTATCTTTAAATTGTTTGATGACTGAGTAAGGAGCAAAAGTTGCTAAAAGATATTTGGTTATAAATACTGCTGGATTAATCCAACATACATATTTTGGAAACGACTTGGCTTTAAAATATAACTCAAAAGGTATGTTACTTTGGAGAAGAGGTTTTGCTTTTTTTTCCACCAGAAATGAGAAGCTGTGAATTCATTTGGGGTTAAGCAAAATCAGGTTTGATCAAGGAAGATCCCCTGAGAAATCTCTGATAGGAGCAAATGTCTCAGATATGTGAGTTCTATATCCAGAACTGAGATGCTCAAGCCTAATAGAATACTCCAGTCTGGACTTGATCATAATTCTAAATTTTCTTTAGGTCCCCATAAGATTATCAGTACCCCGAATCAGCAGGTAGTAGCCAAGAAAACTACACCCACATTCCCGAAAAGTGGATTATGTATGTTTGCCTTTGTTAGGAATGTTGGTTACAAGATGATATGAATAATGGTCTGGACAAAAAGCTAAACAAAAGATATTAGATTCAGAGTTTTTGTTTTTTTTAAGAGGGGGAAGTGCTGTGGGCCAATGTTCTTTTATCCTGTCACTTGTATTATTTTTAATAAAGCGCTGATTAGACAGTAGCCAGGCAGGAAGTACAGGTGGGGTGACCAGGCAGGAAATAAGGTAGGGCAATGAGAACAGGAGAATTCAGAAGAGAAAAGAGGCAGTCTGCACTCATCATCCAGACACAGAAGAAGGAAGATATGACTGCCTTCCCAAAAGAGGTACCAAGCCACGTGGCTAACACAGATAAGAACTGTGGGCTAATATAAGTTATGAGTTAATAAGAAGCCAGAGCTAATAGGCCAATCAGTTTATAATTAGTGTAGGCCTTTGTGTGTATCTTTGGAACTTAACGACTTTGGGACTGGTTGGGACAGAATCCTCTGTCAACAAGTTAGTGTGGTCATCCCGAGGGAAGACTTATTTTCCCACTCTCAGAATTCTTTAGTTGTCTTTGCATCATTCTTTGTTGAGATCTACTCATATTCTTTCAACCCAATCCACTTTGGCATTGTTGGCGTCCTTGTTCAGCTCAGATATAGGCAGTCATGGTGGTGACACTTTGTGGGTGTAGCTTCTGATGTTACTAGAAAACATTGTCTCAAAGAAAACTCACTCATCCTCTGCCTCTTAAAATCTTCCTCCCTCCTCTCCCACAATGTTCTGTGAGTCTTATGCATAGAAGTAAGAATTGTTGGTGGAAGTCTGGAGAAAGAAAAGAGGAGGGGGGATGATGTATTGTATTATAATCTCAAAAACAAAAAATAATAATTAAAAGATCTTCTATTAACCAAAACTAATAATTAAATAAGACACATAAATTTGAACATTTAATTGTGATGTGATATTAATTTATTAAAGTTTGATACTATAGTATAATGAAATCCCAAGAGGTCAATTCGAGTTTGCAGTTAACAAATTTTTCCTCGCTTATTCTGGTTATAAAATACATATTAAAAATTGAAAAAAATATTTTGTAGTTGCATTAATATATTCATTAAAACTAGAGCCCTATGATTTAGACAATATAAACATTTAAATAGAATTCTTCTCTGGTCTCACTTTCTATCTAATTACATACATTTATCTACCTGTCATTTGCTTACGAATCTTTTATTCATCTATATTTATTCATCTAAGGATGAGATATTAATAATGATTCCTTATCTTGGGAGAGGTGCCACTAAATAAATCAATGTCAGTTAAAGGGGGATATAAAAGATGCCAGAATTCAAAAAAGTAGATTGATCAACAGGGAAAAGCTTACAACTTTTCATGACACCACTGCGTATCCTGACCTCTAGCCTCTCTGTTGTTCAGGACAAATTCTCTTGAGAGTTGAATTTTCTCAAGTTCTACCTCTCTTATACGGACATAAGACATCTAAAGCACCCTAGTAAAATCCATAAATTATACTTCAGTCGCATTCTTTTCTGTGCTCTGCTTGGATTCAGTCCTTCTTGGAGATCAAGGTCTTGCGTGATACAGACATAGAGTTGTTAGGAAGAAAGCTTGAAAAGGTTCTGATGAGTCACTGGAAGAGAATTTAAGTGAGCCATCCTTGCTTCTATCTGTTTCCTAGACATGTGTACCAAGCATCATAGAATCATAGTGCCAGACAGAAGTAAAGATTCAACAAATAGATTGTATCATTTAAAATGACAACCCTGCTTCAGTCTTTTTCTTTTGACTTGCTGTGAGATTTTAACTCTTAAAAATCACTCCTGCATATTAGGAAGTGGCTAAACCTTAGAAGATATGCCGTACTGGACAACCCATAGAGTGAATTTACATTGGTACATTTCTTTATTTTCTTTACTGTAAAAGGGGGCAGTAAAATTCCGTCTCCTCTATTGCTTAGGGTCTTAGCTGGGGCCATCCTTATGGATTCCTTGGAATTTCTCTAGTGCCAGGTTTCTTGCTAACCCCATAACAGCTTCCTCAGTCAAGATATCCTTTTCCTTGCTCTCCATCTCTGATGCCCCTCAACCATAAAATGGATAACGAAAATGTGGTAATTTACACAGTGGAGTACTACTCTGTGGTAAAATACAAGGACATTTTTGAAATTTGCATGCAAATGTATAGAACTACCCTAAACCATCCTGAATGAGGTAACCCAGACCCAGAAAGATGAGCACGGTATGTACTCATGTATAAGTGTATACTAGCTATAAAGCAAAGGATAATTAACTTATATCCATGATCCGAGAGAAACTAAGTAATATATATATATATATATATATATATATATATATATATATCTCCCAGAGAAGAGGAAATAGACAAGATCTCCTAAGAAAATTGGGAGATTGGGGGTAGGGGAAGAAGGGAGAGTGGAAGGGGAAGAGAAGGAGAGAAGGGGAGGGGAGAAGAGAACTTGAGGGAACTGGATAGTCAAGATGGGGAAAGAACAGAGATGTGAAACTGACTCTTAATTGTATGAAGTATGAATGGTTGAGGATGAAATGTAGACACATTCTCAGTAGAATATTTACTTATCCGCAGAGCCTTGGTCAGTATAATTTTCAAGCTATTTACCATTTAATATTGGTGTTTCTGGAAAATATAATTTATACCCCAAAAGTTTCTATTTTCCAAGTCTAACAACAATTATGTTATATAAAACTGAGTCAGTTATATTCATTCACTCATTTCTCGCTTTCCCTTGTGTTTAGTGAGGCCTTTGGGAGTATGTTGTATTGTTTATTATAAATCCTCTTGGCAGAAAGAATTTCATGAAGAATGGACAATTTGGGGGTATGTTTACAATACTGCAAATAAACTCTGTTTGAAGATGTCCCTGAATCTGTAGACTTCAACAATGTGCTTCTTGTTCAGTCTTATTGCTGAATTGCCATCATGAGGTCTAGTATTTGTCTACTATGAGTTACATATTGGAAAGTCTTGTAATCTTTAATTGCTGTTATCCTTTTATTAAAATTACAGAAGAGTTCATATTGCAAGTTTTTAGAGATGCCAAGAGTTAATGCCTAAATATGTAAACAGGTAATCCTTTATTAATTAGTTTATTGTGACCTTTATTAGGGAGGAGTAAAATATTAACACTTAAATAGTTTGCAACTTACAAGTATTAGAAGACATTCTAAATATGGGAAGTCAATGGATACTCTTACTTTTTAACCTTTTTATTTTTCTTTTCTCCTTGTTAAGGAAAAATGATGTATAAAATTGACTGACGAAGCTTGCGGTTTATTCTGGCTCACAGTTTGACAGTACAGTGCATCATAACAGGAAGGCAGGGCGGTGGCAACACGAGGCAACTGCTCTCATTGGTCAGCACTCCGGAAGCAGAGGCAGATGTTGTGTCCAGTCGTTTTCTCTTTTATTGAATCTGAGACCATAGCCGCCCATGAGATGAAGCTCCACATGGCCTCCGTGTGATTCCTGGAGATAGCCTCGCAGACTTACAAAAGGGGAGTCTCCTGCATCATTTTAAATCTCTCCAAGTTGATGAGTAAAGTTCACTCTCATAGACTTCTATGAAAGCCGTCCTAATTTTCAGGCATGTAGACACTCACGTTTGCCGTGAATCACTGAGGTTCAGGGAAGCACAGCAAACACAGCCTTAGTAAAACAAAAATAAAAAGGGGGAAAGGCAAAGTCTGACAGAAACTAACTAAATACAAACATAGCAAAGAGTTTCAGTGAGAACGCACAACATTTCTTCAAACAGGTGATGAGGTTTGACTAGGAGAAGAAAAGTCTTTTCCCACACCGTGTGTGAAGCAGACATGTTAATTCCAAGAAAGAACAAAACTGTAAATACACAGGAGAATGTTTTGCTTCAAGGTTTATTTTGCTGAAAGCAATAATGAATGTCATTTGAGATCAAGGCTTTTTTCTCTCACAGGATAGGCCTGGTGAGTTTTGCAAGGGTAGGATAGGTAAAGTGCCTTTGCTATTCTGTTATCTGAATCATCAAAGATCACCTAACCTCAATCAGAATCTCCACTTACAAAACAAACAAAACAGCCTTGCTGAGCATTAGCATCAGATGGTAATTTATGATGTCTTTTTGAAGGCAGACTGTTTTATAAATGGAAACCTGGAGAATGAGAACCCTTTGTGAGTTATCACTATAGGAGCACTGGCAGGTCAAAGTACCTTTAAAAAGAAATTAAGGAGGCCTTTGTAGCTCTCTACTGAGAACTCACTCAGTAGGAAAGATGACTCAAATAATTAATTTGCTCATAATAGATTTCATTTAAATTCGCCAAATTCATCTCCAGGACTGTTTCAATTTAACCACTTACTTGCAGAAAATATTCTTCTCTGCTTGACAGTTTTCGTCTGCCATTTATTGGTTTTTGAGGAGACTGCATCAAGACAGTAGAAATGTTTATGTCTCTAGATTTCAACCACACAGTTAGCTGCGTTTGTAGAAACAAGTCTTACCAAATCAAAAAAAAAAAAAAGCCAAAAACAAAAAACAAAACAAAAAAACAAAACAAAAAAAAAAAACAAACCTTGTGCTGACAAGCTGTGAGCAATGACAATAATCCCACTAATGCAGTTGCCTGGTACACTAATTATCCTAATGATGGTTCAGTTGTCTGATAATCGTATCCCCCAAGGATCGCATACAGTCAATCCACACAGCTGCAGAGTCCTCTCCCGGCTCATTTTGCTGTTTCCTGTCTTGCTGAAAACTGCATTATATGGCTATATTAGCATAAGCAATCATCATACCAAACATGAGCTGAACATACAGACGGTTAAAGTGCTGAAGGGTAATGGAGAAAATTCCTAGATGAGGTATTAAATCCAGTCACTCAATTTTGTAGTTTCTGATAGAGCCATGATTTTAACGACAGACCTGCATCCATCTAAAGTAAAGTTGTGTGGTTTAAATATGTAGGAAACATAAACGATATGTTTATTTATATAAATAACGGAGTGAAATATATTTTTGAAACATAACTGAAAAAGTTAACCTAAATTAAGGTTGTATTAAAAAGCTCTATAAAAACCTACAATTCCTTTATATAAGTTAGAAAACTTTCTGAATAAAGGTACTGTAGATGGTTAGACAATTCTGTCACAGAAGACAAGATTATTACGTGAAACCCTCAGCACCAGTGGTGGGATGCCTCTATAAGAACTGTTAATCTTGCACGTCATGATTAATGCCTGTGGTCACAGAATAAAAATGCATTGAAAGATTTTGTTGCTAAAGACAGCTCATACTTGGGTTACTTGGCATTGAGAAACAAACAAACAAACAAAAAAAAGATGTGAGATAAAAGTTTTCTGTCTCCTAGATACCTTTAATAGTGCCAGAAGGTGCCAGACAAGCAATTTAGGGTCAAAAGTCTTCATCAGTCCTACCTGAATGTGGATGCTAGGAGCTGTAATAGTAAACTTTAACTGGCTGTGCAAGCCAGGAGCTATAATCGAAAGCTATCAGGCAAGACATGACTACCAAGTTAATGCTAATATCAGTAGCGTGACTATGATGGCAAGGAAACAACTAATTTGTTCCACAGGAGAGAACTCATGCCTGAAACTGTAAACCTGGTCAAAGTGCTAATGGAGCATTTACTACTGTTCTGTTGCTAAGTGGACATGGGTCAAACTGCACTCTAAACACATATGTTCAAACTATAAAATCGCTCTGCTTTCAGCCAACTTCAGGGAAGCTTCATTTTGCAGTGGTTTACAGTTAAGAGAGATTCATCACTAACAAGAGCAAATGGAAACTGCAAGTCCCCATAGAAAAATCTTTATCACCTTCTCCAAGGTTCACGAAACACTGGTAGGGGACGGAGAAAAATTAACCCATGGTGGTACGCCTGGATGCAACTATGATTGAACTCACTGGTTCAGAAAGAAAAACTTTGAGAATGAGGAGATTGCCAGGAAGGAGCCAGATTTCAGCTAGGGAATTGGTGAAAAGTGACAATGGAGGGTGGGAAAAATCCAGTATATGTATATTGTGTGTGTGTATACACACACACACACACACACACACACATACATATAAAACTATTAAGAAAAACCTAGGGATCATGGGACAAAAAATACAATAACATAAAATAAGAACAGCATTGCTCAGTAATGATCATGTTTGTTAATTCTATAAATTAAGGATTTGGGTACCAGGTGAATAAACTGATGTTTTCAACACCAGTTATATAAACTGAGAACAAGACCACTCCAAGATATTGCTGAGGGGAAGGGTTTTGTTGCAGATACGAGGGAGAATACAGTCACAGTCATCTGAAAGAGTCCAGAGCAGAGAGAGAAAGTAGACTGAACATGACCATCCAACAGGACTTGGCCATTAATGAAATGGATAAAAGAGAGTTAGAGAAAGACAGGAAGAGGAATAAGAGAGAAAGAAAAACAACAAAAATGGGGGGGGGGATGGCAGAAAGAATGGGGTGATGAGGATAATGTAAAGCTGGTGCGTGGCCGGGGAATGAGCTGGAGAAGATTAGGTAAAGGGGCCGGTGGGAAGTGTCAAGATGCCAGCATGGACTCTGAAATATATGGTGTGTGCTTGTGATATTGAGCGATCCTACAGGTTAGCATGCATTTTACTATACCAATATATACTACAGACAGCCATTTGTCCCTTCTACAAGTAATAATGACTCTGTTGGTGGAGGGGAACTGGCTTTACAAGTTACAGAGGATGCTGGCTTTTGTGTAACTGCCAGAATTTGGATGTGACACTGATCAATGTGATTCTGCCTCTCTAAATTCAAAGAAGCAACCAGAAAGCAGTGTTCAATACATGAAGTTGGATTGCAAAGAATAATTAAATTCAAAAGATTTACTCATCACAGAAGCATAATAGGAAGCATTGCATCAAGGGCTCAAAAGTCTTATGAATAGGTTTCCAAAGTTAATATTGTAATTTTTGTTCATTTGTTTATCTGGAAAAGACCTCATGGTTCCAAACTTCTTACAAGGTAGATTTCCTTGTAAGAAATCAAAGATCGGTCTTTGATTTCCGATCTGTCTCACTTAACATTAAGTCCTAAAACTACTGGTGGGTACCATAAGGAATTGTTTTGGAAAGATATTTATGTCATTGCTTTAGTAAAAATGCATTTGCACATACACTGGTTGTCACAATTATTACAATATGAATTTGTAGAAACCAAAAGATCTTTCAAATGAATATTTGAAAAATCACACAATGCTTACCCAACGTTTACATCAGAGACATTTTCTTTAGTCACTAGTTCAAATAAATTTTCCATCTTTTACACTTAAAGAAAAAATATTTTCCACAAATGAATACTATCCAGAAGAGATAAACCTGCATTACATATTAATGTTATGATAATCCAAGATTTATAAAAAAAATTTCTAAATAGTGTTCATAATTTATAAATTTATTAAAAATTAACCTGATAAATTAAGCTATCACTACTCATGTATTTTCACTTGCTGCTGCATATAATTTTCTTTTTGCTTCAATTTACTTGGTTTGCCATAGTGAGCAAGTTGAAAGAGGATTAGAATAAACACAAGCACTCGGGTCCTCCGAAAGATTCCATGATAAAATTGGGCAAGATACATTCAGTTTGTAGATAAAGGAAACAAGAGGTTTTCCTTGCAGAAATCAATGCAGGCCAGGCTCTGTTGAGAGAGAAGAGCCTTTGCTAGTAAGATACTCAGATAACAGAGTTCTGAGCAACACTTGTCTAATTTGGGGAAGGGAATCTGAGGAAGAAGTATCTCCACAACAGTCACCTGAGAAGAAGCTCCAGAAAAAAGATCATCTGAGAGAGAAAACCCATTTTAGTTCAGAAGCTTTCCTCGGGCATTGAGAGGGACTCTCTGAGCCTTGGTTTGGAAACTGAATTGGTTCCTTTTTGAGCAGCTCTGTCTGGGACCTAGGTTGACTGAAATAGAAGAAAGAAATTACCACCATCACCTGCACCAGTCCATGCTTCCTAATTGTGGACTCAAAACGACCTCATTCTTCTGCCATCATACCTTCCTTGTCTTGATAGCCTCAAAAAATAAGCCAGCATCTTTCCTTCTCTGAGATACTTTAACAAAGAAAGTAACTCAAATAATAACTATACAGAAGACACAGACTAATGTTTGGGTAATTTCACTAAAGTTTTTGCAATCAATGGAAGGAGAATATGGTTCAAGTACCAAGGTTTCTGACTTGTAAAATATTGTGTGAGTGCTTAAAGTATTTTTCCTTGGCATTTTCTGTGGTTAGTGGAAGAAACTGTCCAGTAACTAACAGTTATAATTGAAAGTTGTATAGAATATAAGCTATGAAACTTTGTTTTCTTTGACAAGTTACAATATTTCTTTCAGAAGCAGACCTCTTTATACCTAGTCACATCTGCTGTCCATGTATACGCCATCACCTTTGTGCTTTAGATTTGCAGATATTTTAGATAAAGGCCTATAACAATTTCAGTTTGATGAAGCACTAAACAAATAAGAGCTAATGAAAGAGAGAGAATAAAAGACAATCTAGCGGTTATCTTAATTTTTTCTATTACTTTTTTGTATTGTTGTTTTGTTTTGTTTTTGGAGTTTTCAAGACATGGTCTCTCTGTAGCTTTTGAGTCTATACTGGAACTTCCTCTGTAGAACAGCTGGCCTCAAACTCAAAGATCTGCCTGTCTCTACCTCCTGAGTACTAGGATTGAAGGCACGCACCACCACTGCTGTGTGTATTCCTTTTTAAAAATTTCTTCTTCTCTTATAAAACACATCCTGATCACATACAATAATTTTTATATACTTGTTGTTTTATGAATTTTATATAGAAACTAGAAATAAATGCATTTTTATTATCACAAAACTCAGTGGGTTATCAGAATGACTCTCATTATCTCTAATTCATATTTGGTCTTCCTAAAACATCAGCAGAGCCAAAAATTTGGAGTGTGTCCTTGGGAAGTAATTATTGAGTAGAGTGAGACATAACAGAGGAAAATTTTGTATAATGTTGCAGTTATCAAAGTGGCCATCCAGTTGATAAAAAGTCATTTCCTCTAGTATCTCTAGTATCATTGAAAAATACTACTTGACACCAGAATTTTTCAAATTTCAACTATAATTACCTCTCATTTCTGAATTTAAATTAATTTGTCCGATGATCATATAATTTCTCACTTTGTTCCAGAAGTCTTTGAAAGAGAAAGTAGAAAGCTCGAAGCTAAGTTCCTGGGTTTTGATCCTACTGCACGTACTGGCTTTGTAGGAGCCTAGGCAGTTTGGATGCTCACCTTACTAGACCTGGAAGGAGGTGGGAGGTCCTTGGACTTCCCACAAGGCAGGGAACCCAGATTGCTCTTCAGGCTGATGAGGGAGCAGGACTTGATTGGAGGAGAGGGAGGGATATGGGAGGCAGTGGAGGGGAGGAGGCAGAAATCTTTAATAAATAAATAAAAAAAGGAAAAAAATAAAGTTAAAAAACAAGAACATCAAGAAAAAAAAAAGAAAGCTCGAAGCTACATGGATTCTAGAAACAGCGTATCTGTCGGATGGCAGCCATTGCATGAAACCATGTTCAGAAGACAAGACTGAAATTAAAGATGGGTTTACCTAGAATGACCAGCAGTGAAACAAGACTTTATTCAAAATGCTGTGAAATATTTCTGTAATATTGCTATGAATTCTATACTCAATCATAAAAACTTATTCCTTGCTCCTACTTTGAATATTCATTATGTATTTTTTCTTTCTTTCTTTTTTTTTTTTTTTTTTTTTGGATTTTCGAGACAGGGTTTCTCTGTAGCTTTTGGTTCCTATCCTAGAACTAGCTCTTGTAGTCCAGGCTGGCCTTGAACTCACAGAGATGCACCTGCCTCTGCCTCCCTAGTGCTGGGATTAAAGGTGTGTGCCACTACTGCCAGGCTGCTATGTATTTTTTCTTAATGATTATAAGTACATCTTTAACATGACCATTAGGACCATTTACAAATTAAGAGATATTACTCGTTTTTAAAGTGTAAGGATTCACGTCTGTAAGGAATGCATTTGTCTAGCCAAACGCTGATCTTTTCTGAGGTGTAATTATTCTAAAACTAAGCGAGGGTTTTAGTTTTTTTTTTGCATTCTTCTACATAGTGTATGAACTGTATTTTTACAGATAGTTGACATGCTACTTTTGTTCCAAGAATGATGTTAAATCAAGAAACCAAATTGCTGCCTTAAATAGCATCCCTGACATCTCTGCTGTTACTTCTGAAATGTTCCCAGGCTGTATTTTTCTACTACAAGCAGTTTTTACAAGACTTTTCCCTGACTCCTTTGGCTATTCAATTGTAAGTAGATGTCTCATTTTCTGGGACTAGACATCATCAACTTACCTAATCTGGATTTCCCTTTTGTTTCTTTATTTTCTCCCTTTCATTATCCCATGATGATTCTTAATACATTTTCCTTTGATAAAGCTTGCCCAACTCTTCAAGAATAGGTATATTAAATATGTATATATTTGCTGATGATTAATAATAAGTTGATTTATTTTAAAACATTTCTTTTGTTACACAAATTTGACAATTTATTCAAGACTAAAGTACCTTTATATACTAATAAAATGGGCATGCTTATTTATTGTTATATTAAAGGAATAAATGCTTGATTCGGCAGAAAATAATCTTCAATGCCTTTCAGAGTTGGTCAATATTTTGACCTGAAAACCATCAGGACTAAAAATAACTCTTCACATAGACACATATTGCAAAATGGTGGAATTATCTTTTTGTAATCATTTCAGAAATTATTGGAAATTCTGTTGTGATTTCAAATGCCAGTATCTCAGACAGCAACATCCTATGCATGTTCCCAAAGGAAAAAAGTAATCACCAGTCTTGCCCTTCTGTAAACTCTGTAATACAATGCATATAGGCCTGGTTGGACATGTCAACAAATGAAATAGTGACACACACATCATGCTAGTAATCATGTACTCTTAACTTGGACTTTAGTCCCTTTATATGAGGAAATGCCTGTTCCTTGTGCTATTATCAGATCAAGAACCTGTGGTAGGCAGATTATAAGAACAAGGTGATTAGCATAGAGACACTCACAGTAAAGTTCCAGTTGTTTCTGATACATCTGTACAGAGAATTTTAGATGCTTTGGAGAAACTCTGGCCACTTGCAACTTTCACCCTAGGCCAGATACAATTCTGTAAATTCGTGCTCTATTTTTCTCTGTTTCCTTCCTTCAATTCTTTGTACCTCCGTGTTCTTCCTGTAGCACATTTTGGTGAATACCCCCTGCTGAGGGACTAGTCACTGTGACCCTGAATCAACTCTATATCCCCGTCATTGCACCTACTTAATCTATCTCTCCCACTTCTATCCTTTTCTTTCTCTCTACCTTCCTGGGCAATTCTTTTAGTTTTACTCTGTGACTAAATTATATGTTTTCAGCCCTCTAACGATTATTTTTTCCAGAACATCTCCAGGAATTTAGAATGGTCTATTACATTCTCTCCTCCTGTTATGTGACTTAGATGTTCCTCTGCAGAAGATCCAGAACCATTCCAATGATCAACAACCCTCCCCTGAAGGAAGGAGCTAAGAAAGGATCAATGTCCCCGGATCCCTCTTGTTTTATGCCTCAAGGTTTAGAATGATAGATTGCCTAGATAGCAGAACAGGATTCTAACATGATGACCTTGGTTTTTCAGGCAAGAGAAGGATGTTTGAAGAGATAACTTGTTTCCCACGATAGCTTGCCACACCTTGAGGAAACTCTTTCAGGAAGAAGAGACTGCAGAAAAAAAAATGTGGGGTACATGCTGCAACATCTCACCAGTCTCAAACTCCTCACACCACCCCTAAATAAAGTCACAGCCAGCTTTTTCATTGGCAGACCTCTCAAATACCCTCTAGAGACAGGTTGTCCCTCCTTGTGTGAGCAAACAAAGAAACATCTATTGAATGTCAGACTTCTGTCTCTCTAGGCTGAGAACATTCACTATACAAAAATTACTGCAGAATTGCTAACCTGAAAATATATATTAAAAAACCTAAAATGCCTCCTAATTTCTGAGGTTAGAAATGTAATTAAAATTATGTTTTACCTTTTAGAAGAAAGCAATTGTTACACAAGGTAGGCTAGATGAAAATTAATGGCAAAGAAAAAAATGTGATGTGTGCGGTAAAATGTCAGCTATAACTGGCAAAAAATGTAAATAAGCCTTTTTCAGGAATGATGAGTTGATTGGCAAAGATTCATTGCAGTAGAATTAGTCACAGATGCAAACAATTTACGGGATAATTAGAAATACTCTTTGGCATATTGACTGGCCATTAAAAACGAAATTCATTTTAATAAATCTATAATTATGAAACTGTGCTTTGATAAATTTGTTTATGAGCAGCCTCTTTTGCATTTCCACACCCATTTAGCCATGTCCTCAACAGAGAGCAAAAAGCACAGGTGATTCTACTTTTCCTGACAACTGAAGCTGCTGTTGTTGATATCTATGTCCTCGTTGTTGTGAGAAAATTTGAGGCATGAGCTGAAATAATAAGAATATCTACAAACCTTTTTAAATTCAATATTAACTCCCAGTATGAGTTGGCTATTTAAAGGTAGTAAAGATAAACATTTACCTTTGGCATAAGATAAATTCAAGTGACAGAAATATTTGGCAGAGACTAGATAAAATTTTAGGAGTTTTAAATTTTAGACATGTAATTTAATATCAAATCTATGGTGACAGTAGTAATAAAAATTGAAATGATATTTTTCTTTAGGATAAATTTCTTTTTTCATTTTCTCTTTTTTTTTCTTTTCTTTTTTTTTTTTTTTTTTTTTTGGATTTTTCGAGACAGGGTTTCTCCGTAGCTTTTTTGGTTCCTGTCCTGGAACTAGCTGTTGTAGACCAGGCTGGCCTCAAACTCACAGAGATCCGCCTGCCTCTGCCTCCCAAGTGCTGGGATTAAAGGCATGCGCCACCACCGCCGGCATTAGGATAAATTTCTTATGTCTAATGTCTTCACCAAAATTTAAAGTATTCCTTTCATTTTTTTCATTTTATTGTACTCTATGAAATGAAATAAACTTTCTGATATCTCAGTTATGGTTTCTTTCCCTCTAATGAAACATCATGACCAAAGTAAATTGGGGAAGACAGGTTTTTTTTTTTTTGTTTTTTTTTTTTTTTTTTTTTGGTTTACACTTCCATCTCACTGTTCATCATTGAAGGAAGTTAGGACAGAAATTTCAGAGCAGGAACCTGGAGGGAAGACCAAGGATAAGTGCTGCTTACTGGCTTTATTCTCTATGGCTTGTTCAGTATGCTTTCTTATAGAAGCCTGTGGGGAGCATCATACCGTAGTATATGACAAACACTAATGAAGTAAATATCTTACAGGCTTTGTAAACCCTTACGGAGTCATTTTCTTTTTCTTCCTTCCTTTCTTCCCTCCTTTTCTTTCTTTCCTTTTGTTTTTCATTTCATTTGTTTGTTTGTTTTCTCAGGCAGACTTTCTCTGAGTAGCTCTGGCTTTTCTAAAGTCACTCTATAGACCAGACTGGGCTCAAGCTCAGCTGGAATTACAGGAGTACACCACCAGTACCTGCTGGAGGCATTTTCTTAACTGAAGTTTCCTCCTCTCAATTGACTTTAGTTTCTGTCAAGTTGGCAAAAAACTATCCAGAATAGCTAACCAATTTTTTAATTAACATGCAACTTTATTTGATTTCTGAATCTTTGAAGCAAAGCATGATTTGTCAGTTTTCTGTGTCAGAAAGGGTTTGAAATTTTATAGATATACAAGTCATTTGAGGAAAACTTCTTTTTCAAGAAATATTCAGATAGAGGAGAAATGTATCTAAACAAATCACATTACTTAAACATTAATTAAGCTAACGTCTTTCATTTTTTTATTTTGAGTCAGAAAATGTGTCTCCTTTAAATATCAAATATGTTTTATCGCACCATTGGTATTTTGAGATATATGTGAAGATTTAATTCTGCATTTGATGTTAGAAAGATATGCTATATTTGAAGATAATATGACATTACAAATTGCATCCTATAATAAAATTGATTATATATTTAAAGAAAAATTATTTAAGAGCAAATAACGTTTTAAAATATTTGAGGTGTTTATAGACAAATGATATATGATTTAGGCAGAGATCCCAAAATCATTGATGAACATTTTTAGAGTATAATTTACAAATGGGTGATATCATAAGAAAAATGTTACATGTTCATATACGATTAAAAGAAGTGACATAAATACTTCTTCGAAAATGTGCCATGACGTATAAGTAGATACTATGTTCTTTCTGTCATTAATTTATTTCTGAATAAATGTGATATTATTTTGGAGATATTAAAATAAAAGTTTTCTTCCATTCTATTCTGGCCTGTCAGACAATAGTGTTAAGCACACATTCACTAATGTGTTCCATGAGAACACATAAAGAACTGAAAACATGGATCTGTCACTTTCAGGAATTGTTTTGAGGTATAAGGCAGCAAAAATTAATATGAAATTCTATCTCTACTTAGGAAATGTTCTTCAAAAATGCACCAGAAGTATTTGGGCTAGTGATTAGTGATTTTTTATTCTTTAAGAAATTTTTATTTGACTCTAAAAAGTATATATTCACTGAAAATATCTTATTAAAGTGTTTTTAAATAAAAACCATCCTTTAGAAACAATCTATTCACAGAAGTATTATTAAATAAGAAACCTTAAATAGGGCCAATCTTTTCAAGAGCTCCCCCACCTACCCATCTCTTCACAACATCCCAACTGTGAAATCATGCAAAGGGAAAAGGAACAAATAATTCACTCCCAGCTTGGAAATCAATGTTCCAGAATCCCTGAGAGATACAGGCCACTCATCAGCAAATCCAACCAAGCATTAAGAAATTAATGCAGAATATCCAAGAGGATAGGAGCCTGCTGTGCTTGTTTGCTTCGGCACTTCATGGGGTTTGCTCACACAGAGCACATGCGTTTCACAACATGAGGAGGAGGATGCTTTCTTACTTAGTCTTCCCTGTGTCTCTGAACCAGTAATTGGTCACTGAAAGGAGTTACTCAAAACACACTCAAACTCTCACACCTCAAAGTGTAGACAAAAGAAAACCTGCTGTTATTTTTGCCTGAAAATTGGTAGCTTAGTTAAAGTTGTTGACATTTCAAGCACACTTTCAGAAAAACCAAGATTTTTTTTAAAAAAAAAAAAAAGGAATCACAATTCTCCTCGAATGTTTTTGAGGTTGTGGAAGAAGACTGAAACTTTAAAGTTGAAAAGGGTTAAAATCAGACTGTGTATCTGAGACAGCTCAGATGGTTCCTTTAATTCTCTGTCCAAAACATCCCTTTTGTTTTGATTGAGCTAAAAGTCCCAGATGGGAAGAAAAAAAAAATCAGGCAGCAACTCAAAAGAAACCTCAGCTCTATTTATTTTTCAATCACTACACAGATGTGTTTGAATTTCTTCTGAGGATGGCCGTCCCTGCCCAGACTGCAGACACATTTTAATAGGCTGTTTCACAGCATAAGTAAGTAGGAAGAGGAACAAGCTACTGTTTCTTGCAAGAGATGTGTTCTTAGGCTATTTTAACAAGCCTATCTTAATAAATCATTCTTAGAAAACTTCTTTGTGCAGTACAAACATGTAGCCACCTAGTAAGACCAACTAATGTGTAGAATTTATTTCTCAGATGTAAAAAGAGAATAATAAGTAGATGGTGGTCAATGAATAGAGTTCTCAGGTCAATTGATATTTTTTGTGAACATACTTTATATTGGACTGTTCAGTGTGGTAGACGCAAGAATCTAAGTTGCTTCTATCAAACACCTTACATTTGTGTTTGCTACCTAGCATTCTTCTCTCCAGGTACGTGCTTGGCTTTCTCCTTGCACTTCTTGGACTTAATGGCAATACAACCTACATCTGCATATGTTATCACTGATCACTGGAAGCCTGTTTCAATGCATTACCAAGTAACTAAATCGCTGGTCTTTTCTGATGCTCAATTCCTGTGCATACATATACATAACTCCATGAAGGGCTCTCCCTTGACAATTATATTTAAACAAAACTCCCTTCTCAAAAAACCTCCTTTACCCTTCTTTTCTTATATGATCAACATGATAAACATACCATAAAATATGAAGATACAAAATCAACACACACAAATGGTAGTCTTCATATACACAAATGTCAAAATGTAGCAAGATAGACATTAATGATAGCTTCATGTACAATAGCTACAAAAAATAAAATAAAATATCCTTGTGTGCCTATAGCTAAGTGCATGAATACCAGGTACATTGAAGACTTTAAATCATAAAGAAAATAATTGAAGACTATACTAGAAGATGGAAAGACCTCACATGCTCATGGCTTAGGAGGATTAATATTGTAAAAGTGTTATTTTACCAAAAATGTTCAACTGATTTCACACAATCTCCTTAATTTTTCCACCACAGTTCTTAACAGAAATAGAGAGAAAAATAATTCTATGTTAGAATACAAAAGACCTAGAACTGTCAAAACAATCTTTAAAAAATGAAATGATTACAAGTAATAGTATCTGATATTTCAAATTAGTTAACAACTAGATAAATTAAAACACAGTGGTACTAGCATGAAGACAAACTCATTGGTCAACAAAATAGAAAAAGACCCATTTATAGAACTCACACTCCTACAACCACCCTAGTTTACAAAGCAGCAAACAATACCCATGGGGGGAAAAGATAGCATCTTCAGAAATGTGACTGGTCAAACTGGATAATTCTATTTTAAAAAATAAATTTCCATCCTGATCTCTCATCTTGTACAACTTACTTTCAAATGAATCAAGCACTCAACAAAGGCCTGTTACTCTGAGTATGCTAGAAGACAATGTAGAGGATATGCTTAATGGACTGGCATAGAAGAAGACTTTCTGAATGACACACCACCAATTATGCAGTCATTAAGACCAACAGTTGATAAATAAGACCTCATGAATTTAAAATATTTCACTACAGTATAGGGTACCATTGCTCTAGTAGAGAGGTAGCCAAAAGATCAAGAAAAAAAATATAATTTATTACATTTTTCTGACAGAGGATTAGTATATAGAATATACAAAGAATTGAAAACTTAAATATAAAGAAAACAAGCTAATTTTCAAGATGGATAGTGAAACAGACAGTTGTAAAAAAAATGAAATACACTGACTGAAAACTAATTTTATTTAATTTCATCATCAATGAAATTAAAATCAAAACTCATTCAAAATTTTATCTCATCCAAGTCAGAATGATTTATGGGGGTATCAGAAGAAGGAGATACTGCCATGGATAAGTGATATGGAATTCCCCTTTGTATACTGTGAATGCCATTGGTTAATAAAGAATCTGCTTTGGGCCTATTGCAGTGCAGAATAGGGCAGGAATTCCAAGCAGATAATGAAGAGAGTGTAGGAAGGATCAAGGAGATGCCATGCAGCTGCTGCAGGAGACAGACACCAGATGCCGGACAGAACCTTAGCGGTAAGCCACAACCACATGACAATACACAGATTAATAGAAATGGGTTAATTTAAGATGTAAGAGCTACCTAGGAATACACCAAAGTCATTGGCCAAACAATGTTGCGATTAAGATAGTTTCAGTGTAATTATTTCCGGTCTGTGTGGCCGGAAAACAAACAAGCCACTTCTGTCTACAGGTAACAGGTTGGAGGAACACTTATTCACTGTGAGTGGAAGTAAAAACTGGTTCAGCCACCATGGAAATCAGTGTGAAATTTCCTCTAAAAGTTAAGCTGGAAATAGTTTGCCACGTAATCCAACTATATCATTCTTAGGAATTTACCCCAAAGAGTCTATCTCCTACTGTAGAGATACTTGCACATCAAAGTTTGTTGTTGTTCTAGTTACAACAGACAGAACTTGAAGAGCTTAGATGTCCATCAAGTGAAGAATGGATAACAATACGGTGATATATTTCCACAATGAAATGTTACTTTTCCATGAAAAATAATGAAACTACATAAGTCACAGGTAAATGGACAGAGCTGGAAACAATCATTAAACCTAAAAATGCGATCATCACCTATCTTCTTTCATATTTGCATATTACAGTTTAGTCATCAAAAAAATGTGCTTCATTAGGAAGAACAAATGATGCAGGAAATTGTTAAAATGACATGAGGAGGGACCTTGAAAGATGAAATGGAATCCACTATTATTAAGAGGTAGTGTGGAATTGGGGATTGGTAAGTGTTAAATTGGGGTAGGGAAGTAAAGGGCAGAATTGAGAAAATAATATAGATAGGCATCAAAAGTAATAAAGACTACTGAAAAAGTCATATGAAAACCCACTACATAGAAGCTTCCAGATGGATATGTACATATATATACCCATACATCTATTCATACTTACTTAACAGGTTTTTAAATGTAGTAATGGAATGAGGCTATAAAGATATCATTAGACAACAGTGGTACACAAGAAACAAAATAGTTCTTAGTAATGGGGTATTTTTTTTTCAGAGTTGACAAATGAGCCCACCTAGATAGTTAAACATTATAAGCTATATCCATTGTCCTTAGCTACATTAAGGAACTTGATAATAAGATCTTATTTCTGAAGACATTATATATTTGAATCATAGAAAATTTAGGAACCAGGTTGGTACTGAACCAGAAGCTTTATTCTACTGGTTAGCTTACAGAGTGCTGGAAGGATCCATATTGCTACTAGAGGATGAAAATTATCATCACTTATACCTAGGTATGAAACACTGCAAAGCTAAAATAATGGCTGTCCTAGCAAGACATTCCTATTTGTGCTATAATTGCATGAGCATCATTGCACTAACAAACCATGTTCTGATTTCACTGAAATATTGCCCTACAAGATAAAACCCTCAGCTGACAACATTATCTAGCCAAGTACCTATGACTAGACAGTCTATAATCTTTCTTATTAGCTTGCCAAATAGACTAATTAAACTGACTCCTAATGACTTTGTTATTCTCACAGATCAATGCATCTCTTAGCTCTCATCGGAGAAGCTTCGATTTGCAGTAGACAATGGTTAAAGCAGAGACTAACAGCTGACTGAAGTTGAACAGAAGTGTAATAAGGGACAACAAAATTCTGAGCCCTAAGTGAAATCATAGCATCTCTATAGCAGCACCCCCTCCTCCCGAGCCTGGGGATCATAGTTGACAATGGTTGGTATGATCAGAAGAGCCAGAGGCAATGGATTACTACCAAGAAACCGTGGGTTCTGGACGCATCAGGAAAGCCACTGTCTTGTGCTCACAGCAGGTGGACAGCATGCCCAAGGTCTGTGCAAGCCTGAGCTAGAATTCAGCAAGAAAGGAGTTCGACACACAGTTACATTCTTGGCTATGGATCTATTAACATGTGTTAGCTGTTGGGAAAGGGAAGGAAACTTTTCTGCAAAACTGTATCAAGCCACTTGAAAGCTGACCATTCATCCAAGAAAGTTTGAGCAGCACAAATTGGTCTCAACTAAGGAAAAATAATCATTAGAAGGGATCACAATGAAAGGTTTTAAAATCCACATGCAGGCTCAGATTGCAACCTTAGCATTCAGAAATTATTTGTCAGGAGGTTTGAGAACTTCGAGAGTGAGTGTGTTGACATCATGAACACATACCCTCCTTATTTTCTCATCTAATGATTAATAAAAACAATTTAAATTTAAAATAATCTAGAGATTTATTTCTTCATATATATTGTTAGTTGCAATTCACAGGGAATTATATCTGTATTTCCTAAGAAGTATTATAATTAAAAACCCAAGTGTCCATTATGCAAATAAAATAAGCACTAATGTATTAATTCTAGAGATTTTTGTAACATAGCGTTAAGCCAAAAAATCAAGAGTTTGATCATGAGTATGAATCTAAAAGTGCAAAATGATACTAAAAGATGCCCTAACCATTAATTAAACATTATAACATCATTAAGGTAAGTTCACAATATAATTTAACTATTTAGCAAAATATTTTTATTATTAAAATAATTGCTGTACCTTTCATATTAGTATATATATATATACACACACACACACACACACGTGTGTGTGTGCATCTGTGTGTGTCTCTGTGCAGTGTATGTGGTGTGTGTCTGTAGAGTGGGTTGGTGGTCTGTGCCCTTGTGCACACATCCAAAATCTTCTTCTATATGTTATAAGATGCATTAAAATTACAAAGCACATTATAGGGACTTGAAGAGGGCTCAATAGTTAAGAGTACTTGCAGTTCTTACAGAGGACCTGGGTTAGTTTCCAGCACCCACCCAGCAGTTCACAATCATCCATTATTTCATTACCTGAGGATCCAGGAGTATCTTCTGGTCTCTGGAGGTGCTAGGAATAAAATTACACACAAAAATCAAACAAGAGGGCAAAAAATACACATAAAATTAACAATAAATTTAAAAGTATATTATGTAAAATTGTATAATTAAAAATAGGATAGAATATGTGCATATGTGTTTGTACAACCATATATTTATAATTATGTATGCAGTCAATAATACAACAAGTTTATAAGTGAGATGCATATGATTATCTAATGAATGCAGATGTCTTCATGCATAAATACCTTTTGAAAATCAAGCTTTCTCTTGTTCCAGAGAACACAAGAATTTGTTTTTTATTCCATTACAAAGTTTTGTTTTTCTCAGTCTTCTTCTACAGGAACAAATATTTTTGTTTAATGTTTTTGTTAGCCAAAGAGAGCTAAAACATTTTAAAATCAATAATGTATGCATTAGTTCATTTTCTAGAACATCACTTGGGAACACTCTCTTGTGGCCTCCACAGTGATAACTACATGCAAACCAATTCTCATATAAAACACGAAAAATAAATAAAATATCATTTAAAAAAGTATACTATTGTGATCATTACTCTTCTGGGTTAAGGTAAATAATTAAATATTGTCTATGGAAATGTATTTTCTATCTTATCATGGCTGTTGGAGAAGCTTAATATAATTTATAGTTAAATATTTCTTGGTTTTTTTATCCTTAACTTTTTGTTTTACATTTTATTCCTTTTTCTGTTGGGGCTGGAATGTGGTCAGTGCAGAACCCAGTATCCTGCCATTAAAGCAAACTGTACATATGACGCTCATTTCTCTGAGATAAGGTCTTGCTGTGTATCTTATACTGCCTGTTTACTTCCTACACAGATTAAGCTGGCTTTAAACCCAGAACACTTTTGTTTCTAATTCTTGAGTTCACATATTTTATTCATGCACACTTTATGTGTTTATTGTTCTTTATTATTTGACCAGTCTTGTTAAGTATTACAACAGTTTTGTTGTGTATATTGATTGCTTTGTTTTTTCCTTCCTTCTTTTTCTCTTCCTTTATTTCTTCTACAAATAAATGATATTGTATACTTTTCTCAACATTTTCAGATATAAATGATGCATTTGCAGAACTGAAAAGTCCCAAAATGTTCTTGATTACATTTTCCAAATGCTTTTTCCCTTCACAATCTACTGCTGTCATTAAGCTCGCAAGCTTTCCTTGAAACGACAGGCAATACATTGTCTTAGAAACTCCTTTCTCTCCTCTCCCACTTACACTACATTTCCCCTTGTCTCAATGTTTTATTTGTTCAATATGTCTTCTCAGTGTGGACTACATCAAATGCCACATTTAATATTATACAAAGCATCCTACCTCCATAACACCCACCAAGATGTCCTGAAAGTTCCCGTCAGCTATACTAAATCACACAGCTTCCTACCTGACTCCGGGCCATTTTTTGGTGCATTTATTTTACAAAATATGCAATTGAAATTTTTTTTTCTTTCTCTGTTGTCTTGTGACATAAAGTTTCTTCAAGTGTCTAATTCCAAGGACATCTTTTTCAAAGACCTAGGGGCAGTCTCTTTGAAATGTAATGATCCAGAATTAAACTTTCTACCTTCAATCTACTTGAGAGAGAAGACACCTAAAACTTCACTAAGAATACCCTACCAAGGAGACAGAACCACACCACAGGCTCATATTCACATTTATCATTGCCCAGAACTTTCTCCAAGGTTATTAGAGGACTCATAAGTATTCTACTTTTTCTCAAGCACAATTGAATAAATTCTGTTTTCACTGATGCAATTCTTTTGAATCAAGTCTCCCAAGTCTATTTGAGTCTGTCTGCTTTAATTTACTTTCATACCCCCATACACATTTAATTTAGCTTTGCCCTGAAATAGGTTTCTTTATTTCATTTCATTAATCATCTTTTAAAACAATTCATCAGTTACTACTTATAGCATTTACTGATTATTGACTCTCTCTTATTACTAATGTATGGACATCTCCAAATCAGTAATCTTATTTCTTTTTAACTTTTCATACTGATACATTTTATATACTGAGCGAGTGTCTTGAACAAACTAGGCAGAAATATTTTAAATTAATTTTTAATTTTTTTTAAATTTACTTTGTGTGTAAAGTGTGTGAGAGTGTGAAGTGTGTGTGTGCTATCTTGTATATGTAGCCAGAAGACATTTTGCAAAAGGCGACTCTCTATTTCAACCACTGAACTCTTACCATAAGGCTAGGTAAGTACTGTTTGACCCGTGGAGCCATCTTCCTATCCACTCTATGCTTATGTTGTCATTGTTTCTTCTGTATTTCATTTATTTTTAAGATTATAGTTAAACCATTCCTTCCTTCCCATTTCTCCCTCCAAACACTCCCATCTGTAACCTTTTGCTCTCTTTTCATTAATTTTATTAATTACATATGCATACAATTATATAAATGCAGGTATATTGCTAAATATAATCTGCTCAGTCTTTGCAATGTTTCTTGCATGAATGACTTAAGTATTTATTATTTCATATATGTATAATGTTAAATGTTTCAAAGTCTTGGGGGGTTGATTATTTGGTATTAGACGACCAATTGGTATGATCCTCCCATGGGAAGGCTATTTCTCACACTTTCAGCCTTCCTTATTTGCTTGCAGTTCTTCATGGAGGACTGAGGTTAGAATTTGGTTATGTGAGTTTAGACATGACCACATGTCTTTAATGTTTCTGTTCTAGCATGTCTTGATCACAGTATAATCTTATCTATAATTTGCACTTTGAGGAATTGATTTTGAAAAACTGTTATTGGCAGTCTCACTCTTAGCAGTGAAGGTTAACTAATCTGGCAGTTGGGATCTTCATTTTCATATACAGATGACCCCACTTTACATAAAGAAAGAATAATTCTAAAGTCAGCCTGTTTAATTTGAATCTGTGATATAAAGATTTTAACATTTGCTAGATTTTGCTGATCGATCAGTAGTACATTTTTTCAGAATATCGGATGCCGCAGGAAAGGTGTCAGCCTTGCCTGCTCCTTATATGCTAGGCTGGGATGATGAATGTCTTGACTGGATAAAGAAAGGGAAGCAGTGTTTACATTCTGAACAGGATATTCCAGCCAAGAGTAATGCAGATGGTTATCAGAAACAGCCGTGTCAGTTCCAGGCAAGCAGATCTTGGCTGCTCTGTTTCTGTGTGTGCCTAAGTTAGCCAAATAGCGGAGTGGCAGCTTGCCATACAACTTCAATTTCTGGATGGTGTCAAGAAAAACACTGACTTTGAGTGTGTCCAACCTTTTTTCTGTTAATGCCCAAGATATTTTACATCTTGGAGCTGAAAATGAAAATTCTTTTAGCTATTCCCTTTTAAACTAATGCGTCTCCAGTTTCTTCACACCTACAAGGCAGGATTGTAACTGGAATAGAAAATTTAACTCTAGACTTAACGTTATCTGTTTTGGCAGCTGGAGAAGGAACCCAAACAGTAGTACTTTATCATATTTAAAAACTGATAAGACCAGGTGTGATGTTGCCTGGCTTTAATCCCAGCACTCAGGAGGCAGGGGCAGGCAGATCTCTCAAAGGTCAGATGGATTACACAGAAAGATACAGTCTCAAAGTTGAAGGAAAACAGAAAGCTAGAAAAAAATAATAGAAAGAAATGAAGGAAGAAGAAAAAAATAAACAATTTGATAGTGTTTCCAAGAATTTATATTTTTATAAGCCTCGCCATTCTGTCCTTTGCGTCATCTTCTATAAATATGTCTTTGCATTTCTTAATAACCATATGCTTTCATTTTCAATATTATTTTGAAAGTTTATAGCTGCTTTGTTATTCCTGATTTCTAAGTATTTCTGTATGTTTACTTTATACTACATATCCACTGTTTTAAATATATTTGGAGACTTATACTTCTTCAACAGCAGTACAGAGACACATCTCCCAGCTGCTGCTTGTGGGCTTGAGCTGTCAGTCTGAGCACCACTAGAGTGAGCCTGGTCAATCCACCATGAACTAGTCCAAATAGTGGGTTTAAGTTTTGCTCACGCCGGCAGGAAAGGTTATAGACACTTAGTAAAGACAGATCCAGATGAAAAATGGAAAAGAAAAAAAAAAACACCTCTAAAAGGGTCACAGCATGTTTTAAAATGTACATATGCTTGGGAGATAAAATAAAAAATAATAAAGTCTTTAAAGAAAGAATAAAGCAAAATAAAAGAAAAAAAGCTGCAGAAAGATGAAAAAGTCATGGGGAGTCTAGATATTGTATGTTAATTTATTATGTCATTTTTAATTTTGATTGCTAATAAGATTATGAAAATTGCTGGATTAAACTAATATACATAGTTTAAAAATGCCTTGACTTCAAAATAGAAGTCAAAAGATGTGTTACTTTGGGGAAGAACTTATGCTCTTATTTCCACAGGAAAAGAGAGACTATAGATTAATTTTCGGTTGATATGATTCAGGTGTGATCAGGAAAGACCTCTAAAACTACTGACTACAGACATAAAAAAATAAACCTAGGCATACTAAAAATCACATAACATATATTTTACATGCTCAAACTTAAAAAAAATATCATCCATGGCTAACTAGTACACAGCACACAGTCAATACTTGGATTAATAAAGATATGTATGCTACCTTTAAAGTTTTATGTTTATTCAGAGCAAGGGGACCAAACACTAAACCCCAATAAAAATGAAGGGTGATCCAGAATCTTGAACAGCTTTAAGGCTGGTGACTGATGATCTAACCTGACAGAATACTCCAGTCAAAGCAACAACTATCCTGAGATTTTCAAAGTTCCCCCAAAGATACCAGCACCCACATACAACAGGAGGTAGTTTAGAGAATATTTCCTACTATTGCAAGAGATGAGGTATTGGTGAGTTTTGATGATTCAGTACACTATGGATGTTTTCATTGTTTATAGGAGTTGAACATATGTCATTGGTCATAGTCAACAAAAGAAAAGCTAAACAGAAAAGTTACAGTCAAAGATCTCTTCCTAAAGGAAAAAGGGGGAACATGATATAAGAATGATCAATGAAAAGGATAGATTATTGAATCTACTTTAATTCAAAAAGTACTTATACTTTATATCAATATGAATTTTGGTTTATTGATGCAAATTTAAAATTATTTTTGCTATACTATATGTGTGTTTCTGCTCTGGTATGGGTATTATGCTTATATAAGTCATTTAAAATATATTGTATAATTAAAGAATAAAAGTTGAGAGTTAGTCATCTATAGTAACCAAACTTATAGTCATATTAGGCATGGTTTCAAGGTTAAATAGATATGTTTATATAGTAGGTGATCTTCAAAGACAGACATAACAGGGTATTTAGTATGTTTAAGAACCTAACTCTTTTCATAATAGTCAGCCACATCTTCTCCCGAAAACACCAATTTACTTTAAAGAAGATGAAGGACATCAAAGAACCTCCATATTGAGCTTGCTTTCTTTATGGTATAACCTAGACATTTGAGCAAAGAAATTGTCCTTGCTCAATTGCTTACAGTATACTGTCCAAACTCGACAAGCAGGATGCAAAAATGGGACTGCCAAACTTTGTCAAGGTAAGATGTGGCAGTTCTTCAAAATTCTCTTTGTGTCAGAAATGTCTATCAGATATACTAGACTTGTAGGTCAAAGTTGAATTTCCCAATATTAAAAAAAGAACTTTGGGAAACTGTCTAGCAATCAGATGTCCCTGTTATTATATAAAGAGCTCCATACCTGTTCAATATAGTATTTAAAGTCTTAGCTAGAACAATAAGAGAAATGAAGAAAATCAAGGAGATTCAAATGGAATATAAGAAGTCAAGTATTTTTATTTACAGATGATGTGATAATATATATAAATAACTGATGTGGGAGTCCCCTGTGTGTGTTGTAATTACCATTAATGAATCAAGAATCTGATTTGGACCTATAGCAAGGCAGAACTTAGGTAGGCAGTGAAAGCTAGCCTGAATGCTGGGAAAAAGAAGGGTGGAGTCAGATAGACCTTATGGAGTCACTGCCAGAGATAGACATGCTGAAACTTTGTTGGTAGGCCATGACCTTGTGGTGATGCACAGATTGCTTGAAATGAGTTAAATCAAAATGTAAGGCCTAGTCGATAAGAAGCTAGAGCTAATGGGCCAAGCAGTAATTTAAATAATACAGTTTCTGTGTGATTATTTTGGGTCTAAGCTAGCCAGGCAGCTGGGAATAACAAGCAGCCCCTCCTCCAACAAGTGACTCCAAAACATGTACAGGAAAACTATTACAGATGATAAACATGTTCATCAAAGTAGTTGGATATGAAATTAACTCATAAAAATAAGTAGTGATTCCATATAAATTGATAAATAAACTGAGAAAAATAGGGAAATAAAATCTTTCACAATAACATTAAATAATATAAAATATCTAGCTCATAAAGTATGAGCTAGATTTGTATGATATAAATTTCAACACATTGAAGAAATAAATGAAAGAATATGTCAGAAGATGGAAAGATCTTCCATCCATTCTCATGAACTGGTAGGATTATTACACTGAAAATGACTATTACACCAAAAACACCATATAGATTCAGATCAATTTTCAGCTTCATATTGAACCCTTCATCTCCCTCACAAAACTAAACTAGCCAAAATAATTCTGAATAATCAAAGAACAGTTGGTTAGAGATATCACTATTTATATTTCAAGTTGTACTATAGAGTTATAGTAATAGAAACAGCCTGCTATTGACACAAGAACAGACATGTTGATCAATTGAATAAAACTGAAGACCCAGAAATAAATCCACACATCTCTGGACACCTGATTTTTGAGAAAGAATTCAGAAATTCACATTGTAAGTAGTACAGCATCTTAAAAAGTTTGCTGGTCATCCGCAAAGTGGTAGATAGAAAACTTTGAATAGAAATATGATTATTACCCTGTACAAAACTGAAGCCCAATTGGATCAAAGACTTAAACATTTTTCTGCCAAATACCTATATCTGATAGACAAGAAAGTGAGGAATAGGTTCGAACTCATTGACACAGGAACATCCTTTCAGATCAGAATTCTGCCATTAGCATTATCACTAAGATGAACCTCATGAAATTGAAAGCTTCTGTAAAGCAAAGGGTGTCATCATTCAGACAAAGAAAAAGCCTATAGAATAAGAAAATATTTTACAAACTACACATCTATTAAAGTCTAGTATCAATAATATAGGAAGAACTAAGAAGTAGTAGAAATCCATGACAAATAACCCAATTTTATAAATGAGATATGGATATAAACAGATAAAACTGAAAAGAGGAGTCTTAGATGGCTGAGAAACACTTAATGAAATGATCAACATCGGTAGCTATCCAGGAAATGCAAAACAAAATTACTTGGAGATTTCATCTCCAACCCATCAGATGCTGAGGAACAATAAAATAATTGGAACCTATTGCACTGAGGATGTGGATTAAAGCAGTCCTTCATCTATTGCTGGTGGGAGTATAAACTTATACAGCCACTATATAATACAGTGTGGAGGACCCTCACAGAGATAGGAATAGAAGCTTCAAGATTCAGCTATACCACTCATGGACATATACCCCCAAAGAAGACTTTTTAATCTTTCACTGAGACACTTGCACTGCCATGATCACTGCTTCTTTATTCATAATATCCAGAATTTATGAACCCCTTAGATGTCCCTCAACAGATGAATGGATAGTTGTACAATGTACATTGTTGTACATTTGCATAATGGAGTATATCAAATATTTGATATACAGAATATCTGATATGTAATCCAGAAAATGGGTAATGATGCACAGATTGAGAACTGCTATGTCTAAATCAACATGATCGATTCACATTTAAACTCAGAGAAACTAAGGAAGCATGCTAAAGGCCAGTACAGTCTGCACCAGTGGGATCCTAGAGGTCAAAGAAAAAGTGGGCACATGGCCTTATCCCTTAACCAGAAGTCACCTCCAATTAATAATTACTTGAAACTTAAAATTTAACTTTATTAGGGAAACAAACTATTCTTAAGGTTAGGCTGCAAGTCCAGCAGTATATGACCAACAGAAAATGAACTGAATGGCATATTTGATGTTATTTGTCTTAATATGTCAGGGATATTCTTTATTTTTAAACACTATCATATATATTAAAATTATAATGCATACATACATATATTTATCTTCTCTCTTTTTACCCTGCAGGTCCTTTGCACATATTTATTATGACTTCTAGTTCAGTGTTTTATGGAATTCCTAAGTGTGCAAAGAAGTGGGTCTCTGTGTCTATATCTGTTTAATTTCCTTTTTTCTTGGGATGGTTTCCTTCTCTTTGTTTTTTTTTGTCCTATTCTAATGTGTTAGACTTTTTATCTTATAACATTTCATTTTTATCCCTCAGAAGCCTATTTGTCTTCTAGTGAGAGATAGAAAGGGGTTGGAACTGATGAGGAGGAAGTGTGGGGGAACTAGGAGGACATTAGGAGGAGAAACTGCAGATATATTATGTGGAAATATATCTATTTTCAATAAAAAATTAAAAAAATTAAAAATGCTTGGAGTGAAAAGCAATAGATAGATGGATAAGCTTTTAAAGACTGCCTAAATTAAATCCTTCCAGATTAGTAGAGGGAAAGAAAATAAATTATGAATTAAGTGGCTTAAAGTAACTACCAGAGAGACAGCAGATCAAATTGAAGGAAAAGTTTGCATTTAATCTTGCTAACTATTTTAACCAGCAGCAAATCTCCTAAAACACTGAATAACATGTAGTGCTATCTGCATGGACATCTGCAGGAACAAACAAGCAGTATTTCTGGGTTCAGTCTGGGACACCACAGTAGAGAGAAGTTTTATGACAAAGATAGCAAGGGACTGTTCCAAATATTGTAGATACTGTCAGTTTAGGGTTTTAAGATAAAAGTATCAAAATGAAAATGTACTCAGTTCTGGATCTGCACAAATCACTCTTGTCCTAACTAATGACACTGACATCAATAAAGCTCTTATATCATAGCCCTGAAAAAATGTCATTGTCCTTATATAAGAGTGTGTTTTATCATTTTTAATTTTGGTCAGTTTTAAAAGAGAGAAGCCTATGAAAATCACAAAAAATAACCAACTAATAAAGTCAGGGAATCTTCCTACAAGTAAAGATGCTTTAATTTATTCCAAATATATGAGACAAGTCACTTGAGTAATAACATCAAATAAGAATGAAAGAACTGGCCGGGCTGTGGTGGTGCACGCCTTTAATCCCAGCACTCGGGAGGCAGAGACAGGCAGATCTCTGTGAGTTCGGGACCAGCCTGGTCTACAAGAGCTAGTTCCAGGACAGGCTCCAAAACCACAGAGAAACGCTGTCTCGAAAAACCAAAAAAAAAAAAAAAAAAAAAAAAGAAAAGAAACGAAAAAAGGACTGAAAACAAAAACGTAAGGACATAGAAATAGAATATCTAAAAATATATAAAGAGAAAATTAAGAAAGGGGAGAGACTGAACCACACTTGGAGTCCAGTTAAAATTACTATGTCAGACTACAATTTTAACATTAACTGAATTTAAAATAAATTATATTAAAGGCATTTGAATATATCTGTGTATTGCTTTAGACAACTGTTAGCTTACGATGCTGTTGAGATAAACTGAGAAGGTTTTAAAGATGATTTGGGTGATTTTCATCAGTCTAAATACAGGATCATAACAAACATGATGAATTAAGTGCCTTCCACTAAACCACAGACAGAAAGCTTCTTAATTTGAAAAAAAAACTTCCTAATAAATCAGATAAAGTCACTTTATAAGATAGGCATTTTAGTTTCTTGACCAGAAGTGGTAAATTCCTAACTGTCAGGAGTTGTTTTATGTTGAGTTCTTTGTATTATAAAACTTAGGCGATTTTAGAATCCAGAAACAAAAATATTACAAATAATATCTATGTGGCCAACAGGTACATGATAAGCAAACTACACATGTAGAATGACAAGTTGAATACAGTTAATAAGATAACTGGAGTCAGTGTAAAAGTCACTAGTCTTAATTTTAAAGGACACAGGAGATAGTTCCTTCTTTACCCATTTTGAGTAACATATGTCAGGATCACAGTTTTAGGTGAACCCAAATTCTGTTTTCCAATGTGGAAGCTATTTCATAGTTTTACAGTACAAATAAAATCATAAACAAGAGCAAGATGAAAATACGTTTGTGGCTACTTCAGAGAGGCAGTTACAGCAGAAGCATTTCTGTGGGGTGAAGATTCTATCTGATGGCACTCAGGATTTGACTTGGTCAAAGCTAGTGATCTGCTAAGCTAATAGATTAAAATAATTTTATATCGTTTAGTCACAAGACATAGGATCCCCTGTTTCACATAGAGAGGCACAGAGCAGCTATCCTGGAGGGCCATAACATAGCTCCAGATAAGGTAACTAGGCTCGGGACCTGCAATATTCTAAATTCTAATCAGTCACGAAGTCTCTGTAGATGATGCATATTTTTTTAAAAAAAATATCATTCACACAGGAATGGATAGTGGGGTAGTTTGAAATATTATACAGAAAAATTAGTTGACACCACATTTTCAAGGAGGGCTCTGAGCAAAACCCTAAGAAGGGAAGTACAATGTCACCAACAAATTAGAAGAGAATTCCAAGCAAGGCAGAGTCAACATGGAATTACAACACACTTGGAATATCTGAGGATGCCAAGAAAAAGTTTAGGGCATTGACTTGTAATAAAGAAAGGGGATGATAGTGAATCAATGCTCCCTTTCAATTCTTTTTTTATCTCTTCAGCAAAGCATCTCCACAGTTTCTACAGTGTACCGAGTCACACTTCTCAAAGTTGAACATGGAGAGAACTTTCTGAAGGCCCACTTAACTAGTTTAGTAACCACTCACTCCTCAACTGTGATTTCCATAATGTTTTGCTGGGACGGCTTCTTCATTTTTACAATTTTCAAAATGAAGTCATTTTCTATACACACTTACTGTGTAGGGAAAAAGTTTTTAAAAACTCAAAGTACTATAGTTTATATTTATTTTCCTCACTAGGGTCCAGATAGTCTCTCAATGGGAATCTGCTATTCATAATGGATTTTTAAAGGCCTTGGAAATTAAACTCCACAGGAAAATTTCACTTCTTATATTTCTCTCTCACACATACATTTTTCTTCTTATGTGAAGTATCAGCATACACACCAGAAAACAGAGCATATTCTGAATTATGTCTTCCAAAAGCACCGTATGCTATCCCCAGCTACACTGGCTGAGAAGAACTGGCAGTGGGAAGTTTTTTGGCAGGGTTGTGGTATGAATTCCTACTTGCTTTTAGTACGGGCCAAATGGGTGAACAGCTGGGAGCTCCCAGCCCTGGAGAAAGCCATGCATAGAAGAACAAGAAATTGGCATCGTTACAGGAAATCTGAGAAAATCTTTGACTTTTACTCCCTGGCATTGAAGAGAATGAAAGCAAACAAGATATCCTAAAATGCTTAAAAGTTAACATTTTTCATAATTTTAAAAATTCTTTCAATTTATGGATCTTATTTCACATAGTAAAGTCACTACCAGAAAAGAAAAGAAAATACTTAAATAACACCTACAAATGAGGCATATGTTCTCAGCAGAAGTATTTGATGATGGCTTATGTTTATTAGAATTTACATTTGTGAAAAAGAGAGGGAATAAAGTAAAATTAGGAAGGCCTATGCTAAGAATCAATAGAAATCTTTGTAAGTTCTCTACTGAATATTTATATATCATGAATTGAATACACATGCATATTAAAAACAAAACAAATCATAATTCTACTTTATGTTATGATTTTATTTCTCTTTTAATGTTTGTGAACTTTTACATTTTCATATTTATATTCAATTGGTGCTATTAAATATTTTTGAATGTCTATTAATTTTGTTATAAATTTATTCATATAAATGAATATATTCTTGGACTTTGTAATAATTCCTTAATATTAATGTCATTGTTTTTTGTATTTAGTTTTACATAAAATTTACATGTATTTATTATTTAGTGTATATATGGTGAAAACTGCTGAAGAATTTTAGATAGTAAATATGTGCAATATTCCTTTACTCTGTGTGAATATGCATCACTGTGATTGGTTTAGTAAAGAAACTGACTGGCCAATAGTGGAACAGGATAAGGTTAGGCAGGAGAGCCAAACTGATATTCCTAGGAGAAAGAAGGGTGGAACTAGGGAGTCATCAGCAGATGAAGAGATAAGTAAAATGGGTACTGAAAAAAAAAAAAGGTACCTAGCAGTGAAACAAAGCATAGATAAGTAATATGGGCTAATTTAATTGCGAGAATTAGCTAGTAATAAGTCTAAGCTTTGGGGTAAGCATTTATAATTAATATTAAGACTTTGAGTGGTTACCTGGGAGTAGCCTGCTTGTCATAAACTTCTGCCAACATAAATATATTCAATTTCTCTCCTTTTAATATTTAACTTCTCTGTTGGTTTTAAATGTAGCCAGTTTTCTGAAATCAAATGCTACTCTGAGTATAAGGTTATGCAGTGTTAAGACTTTTTCCATAGTTCTTTAAATTATGATGAATACACAAGAAGACAGTGTGAGAATATGTCAAGAATATTATGAGAACATATATGTAATCAAGATATATGACAGAGTTTTGAGGGCAGTATGTTTATAACTCATAAGACATAGAATTGGATTAGAATAGTTATATAAATAGTCATGATCTCTTGAATCAAGATTCATTTTAGACTGAAACACTGTCGTTGGTTCCATTTTCTACTTCCAGTATGGTAATAAGCAAATCTTTGAGAGACAGTCTTTTCTTTTTGGATCATGGTTTACATTTTCATAAAATAACAATTATTGAAAAGTGATACAGGACTAGAACTTAATTATTCTCTCCAAAATAATAAAGTCACACAAATCAACAAAGGAATATAAAAGCAGCAATGCAGGGCCAATGGAAATTGACTTCAAAAAATATGAGTTGAAACTAACATACTAGAAAAGACACTGATTTTTAATATAAAAAAATGGAGTTTTCCTTTACAGCTAAAGATCTGTTGCATCTCCTACTATGCTCTGTAAGAGAAATTGTGTCCAGGGAGAGCCCTCATTTCTTCTCATCCTTGAGACATCATTCTGATTCCGTGACACAGAGAACCTAGGTTTTTGTGTGAAGCTAACACTGTGGACAATGGTGGCTTTATTTCCACTCACTTTACCCTGACCTCTCATTCAGTGACCTAGAGATTACATTATGGGTAGGTTTGAGAAGAAGCCGGTCACCACATCCTCATGGCCTGAATTTTTAAAGAGGAAATCCTACCCATGGAGTCACTTGAGGCAGGTACATTTATGTAGAGCGTGGAGGAACCTATTTCTTAACACAGCTCACAGAAATCAGAATTGGCCAACGAATCATCTGGTGTTGTTAAGTGGGAACAAGAAAAGTGGCACAGTATACTCAGATTTGACTATGAAAGTCAGAAATAGATTCAGCCGAAGACAGTTCTCCTAAAATCAAAGTCCACTTCTAATAGCATTTTCTGCAAGTCAAACGGCCAAGACTGCGTCTTTTCAGAGATCAGCACAGACAACAGTGAATGTACGTCATAGCTGAACACTAGACCGAATTTTTCTTCTCCTCAATTGAAACCATCTTCAGTATTAGTTAATCAAAGAGTCAAATCTCGAGACTCTAATTCTCAGTATGACCTTGGGCCAATCATTGGCTAAGTATGAAGTCATTTTCATATATTATCAAAATCATATACATTTTGGTAATTTAGAATAATGCCGAACCAAATGGTCGAATATTAGAAAAATACTTAAACCAATTACACTCCATGTGTTTAACATACTGAAAGGATCAAATCTTATTTCTAGGTTAATATGGAGGGCCAAAAGTGATACAGGGACACATGGATTTTTCCTAGGAAGGAGAAATAGAAGAGATCTCCTGGGTAGACTGGGGCCCAACTGGGATGGGAACATGAGGGATTGGATAAGGGTGTGGGGGAAAGGAAGAGTAATTAAAGAGACATTTTGATGGGGGATCGTTTTGGGGTGAGGTAGAAACTGGAACCAAGTAAACTCCCCTGAATTTATGAAGATGAACACAGCTAAGACTCCTAGCATCAGTGACGAGGGTCCCTGAGAAGACCTTCTGTAGTCAGGCTGGTGACTAACCTAGTTGTGATAGGAGAGCCTTCATCCAGTGACTGATAAAAACAGATACAAAGATCAACAGCAGGCACTGGACCAAACTCCAGGAATCATGATTTGTTTTTGATTTTTGACACCAGGTTTCTCTGTAGCTTTGGAGCCTGTCGCGGATCTAGCTCTTCTAGGCAAGGCTGGCCTTTAACTCACAGAGATCAGCCTGCCTCTGCCTTCTGAGTGCTGGGATTAAAGGCCTGTGCCACCACCGCCCAGCTAGGAATCTTGTTGAAGAGGGGGAAGAAGGATTTTAAGAACCAGGGATGTCAAGGTCGTCAGGGGGTAATACTCACAAATTACCAATCTGGGTTCTTGATACCTCACGGACTCTGAATTACAGCTGGAAATCCTGCATTGGACTGACCTAGGCCCTCTACATATGTGCGACAGTTGTCTGTGGTGGAAACAGGGCCTGTTGTTAATGCTTTAGCTGGCTTCTAGGAAGTTTTCTGCATAGTGGGCTGCCATGGCCAGCTTAGTACAGGGGGAGGAGCTTGGTCCTACCTCAACTTGATATGTTATGCTTTGTTTATATCCATGGGAGGCCTGCCCGTTTATTAATGGAAGCAGAAGAGGAATGGACGGCAGGAGGGAAGGGATGTATATTAAAGAAATGAATGAATTTAATTAATAATCAAAAACAAAAAAATTGCACTTCTAATATACTGATCATCAACATATTTCCAAAATACATACTGAGAAAGAACAGCATTTTGAAGAAGTAATATTCAGATAATTTTATATCGTTGGAAGAAGAAATATAGTTTAATTCACTATAAAGAAAAATAAGTCATATAATAGCATATCCTAAGTGTGACTGCTAACTCAATAAAATACTAAAAATAATCCTATTTTCCTAATTGATAATAAATCTGGTTTATTTTTTCCTTAATAAATATTTCTTAAATACAATATAAAATATAAAGAAACAAGACAAATATTGAAGAATTCAATATTATCAAAATTAAAATCTTTTTTTCAAAAGACAGTACTGAGAAAATAAAAATAGTCAAGATGTGCACGAGTAGTTGAGGAATTTATCTAAAAAACAAAAAACTATGCCAGAAGATAGAAAGAAAATTTATAACACAAATAGACAAATTAAAAACTGATAATTTTGAGTAATTATTTTACTAAAGGCAAAATATGCAAGTTCAAAAAGAACACATATATATTCAAAAGTCAATCCTTATCAGCCAATATAATGTTACATCTACTTTGTTATTCTCAAACCACATAGTGCAACTTTAATTTGCCAATAACATTTGACAATAACAAAGGAGGGCAATTATAAGGCCAATCTTGTATTTCAAGGACAGTCTTGAAAAATATATCCATATTTTTAAATAATGACCAAAATGATATATCACTGGATGATATGGACAGACTTCCCTCAGTAATAGAAACCTTCAAATTGCAAGTATTAATCATTTATAGATCTTTCCATCAGAGATTTAATTTTCTACCCATTATTAATTTATATTTCTTATACTCACTAATTAACCTTTTGCTTAGCAAACTGAATTTGTGAATTTTGTTAAATATCTTTCTCTCCGCTCTCTGTGCATGTTCTAATTTATGCATTACATTATAGTTTTGTAGCAAAGTGTTTTGTTTCAAATTTTAATGCAATTTTAGAAAAGAAAATACTGCAAACTACCTTTTACATTTATTGATTTATAAAGAGGGTGACCATGGAGCCTGCATGTGCCACCCAATACATGTGGAGATCAGAGGAAAACACATGAGCATTAATTCCCTTCTTCAACCGTACAGATTCTAGGATTGAACTCAGATCCAGAGAGCAGATGCTTGTGCTCACTGAATTATCTTTTGAGACCTCCTGAATGCTAAAGTAATATATTACAAAACCAATGCTCACACACTTTGGAGTGTCATCCTTGACTAACAGGTTTCTATTCCTCTCCATTTGTTTATTCTTTTTCAGGATTGTAAACTGGATTTTCATAATTCATATATTTGAAAACTAAGTCTCTAATCCTGATATGGCATCATCGATTAAGAACATTTTTTTTCGTCCCACCATTTTATCCATTTCAGCACTTCTAATAGAGTGTGTGTTGTTTTTCAAGTGAAATTCTTTCTCCCTTTCACACATTCTCTTTTTCATCCCCAATTACTAATGCTCATTAAATGAGATGACCTAGGTGATATGTAGTCTAACATCTTTTAGAAGGGTATCAACAAAATAAAAAAACAAAATAATAAACATAATTCCTTTAAAAAACAGCACTGTTAACTATATACTGCTTGATAATGATGTTGAAATGCTATGATGATGAATAAATCAGGCTTTGGGCACTTTATTTTTCTATCAAAATTTGAAATGCATTAATGTGATTTTTACATTTTCCTCCAGGCATTATCTGTTGACTTATCCGCTTCCATTCTAAAGTGCATTTGAAATTAGAACTGTTGCCTCTGTGTTTGTTAAGAAGTATTTCTCCCACATATATCACTATTTTCTCAAGAGTACTTATACTATGAGTAACAGATGAGATAAATCTAAGTAAAAGATTAAACAGAACAATAAAGGAAATCTTGTTTGTGATTTGAAAGTTTCTTTATAGTTCAAATAGAGTTATTATATTTAGCTTACAAATATAATTAAGACTGAAACAATCTAGTAAGTCTTTTCATGTGTTTCTAGATAAAACAATTTTCATAGAATGAATTGTGGTATTTATTACATCTTTTAAAGATCACAGTAACATTAAGAGTTCCAAAATATGTCCAATATCTCACATCCAGGATTTTTATCAAGATGAATTAGGTTAATTAATTAAACTATAAAATGGTTTTCTAAGAAGTGTTCGCTGGAGACACTGAAATCAAAGGGTGATCAGACAGTGCTTAAGGCACAAACAGAAAGTTATCTAAGCATATTCTGTGCATTATTATTTTCAAGTTAAAAGAAAACCTGTCAAATCTGAATCATAACTGTATTGCCTTTTTGTTACCAAAGACCTCGGGGATAAACAAAATATATTTTTGATGTTGCACATGTTTTTATTTTTTAAATTCTTTTAAACTATATTTAAAAAACCATAGAAATTCTTATCCAACTATTTTTGAGCGGCTGTGAAGATGGGTCAGTCAGCCGAGTGACTGTCATGCAACCGTAGAAACCTGGGTTTGGACACAGCACTTATGTGAATAGACAGACCATGGGCATGTACCAACTCTCCTAACACTAGCAAAGACAGGGAGACTCCTGAGAAATATCAGTTAGCAAGTCTTGATGAATTAGCAAACTTGATTTCCAATGAGAGACCCTGTCTCAAAAATGAAAGTGAATGACCTGAAATACATGAATACTATAATCCCTTCCCTACACTGAATTAAAGGAAGTTTAATTTTTTTTATTTATTTTTTATTTATTTTTAATTTCTTTTTTTAAAATTTATTTATTTATTAAAGATTTCTGCCTCCTCCCCGCCACCGCCTCCCATTTCCCCCTTCTCCCCCGATCAAGTCCCCCTCCCTCATCAGCTCGAAGAGCAATCAGGGTTCCCTGACTTGTGGGAAGTCCAAGGACCACCCACCTCCATCCAGGTCTAGTAAGGTGAGCATCCAAACTGCCTAGGCTCCCACAAAGCCAGTACGTGCAGTAGGATCAAAAACCCATTGCCATTGTTCTTGAGTTCTCAAGTAGTCCTCATTGTCCGCTATGTTCAGCAAATCCGGTTTTATCCCATGCTTTTTCAGACCCAGGCCAGCTGGCCTTAGTGGGTTCCCGATAGAACATCCCCATGGGCTCAGTGTGTGGGTGCACCCCTCGCGGTCCTGAGTTCCTTGCTCATGCTCTCTCTCCTTCTGCTCCTGGTTTGGACCTTGAGTGGAAATAGAAAACACTATCCTGAGTGAGATAAGCCAGACCCAAAAAGAGGAACATGGGATGTACTCACTCATATTTGGTTTCTAGCCATAAATAAAGGACATTGAGCTTATAATTCGCGATCCTAGAGAAGCTAAATAAGAAGGTAAGTCCAAAGAAAAACATATAGGCATCCTCCTGAATATTAACCTTCATCAGGCGATGAAAGGAGACAGACACAGAGATCCACATTGGAGCACCAGACAGAAATCTCAAAGAAGTTTAATTATATGCTACATTTTACTTCTACATCCCAAATTGTGTTCTGTTCTAGTCCATGAATAAAAATATTACATTTTCCAATTTTTTTATAAACTGTTCTTATAATTTGTAGGCACATTTTTTTTATCAATTATAGATTTCTATGCTTTGTTCCCATTACTTTCTCTAGTTTGTTAATTCCTGTTTAACCTTGATTTATATTTCACTACATTCAAGTATTGAGACCTGTATTTTTGTCTATTTTCAGTCTATTATCAACAAGCCTCCAGAGGAAAGTTAATGAGAAGGATATTGTTTCCACCTTTTTGAAATCCCATGTTTGTGGTCATAGTCTTCAATCTGAAGTTTTCCATCGTATAACAACATTTCTTGAGTCTCAGGAAGCTCTAAAAGTGTTCTAAGTAACCAACTCACAGCTCTCAGGAATGTCCTGAAATATACTGGGTTTACAAGGTCCCTTACTTTCTAAAGTTACATAAACAGTAAGGATAACTAAGGAGAGAAGTTTCTCCAAACCGTCTAGATCTCTGAAAGTCATGCAGAGAGCTCCAGTGTTCTAGCTCTCATGAGATGTCATCTGGGCTGGGGGCATTTAGGGACACAGCTGCCATGAGTCATTCAATACTTTTTAAAAAAGATGTCACCCATACTTTTGCAAGTAATGGTTCTCTGATAGCTTTTGAACTTTGGTGGAATTGTCACATTAGTATGTTGCCAGTTTCCTGTCTGAGATGAATTCACATTTGTTTACAATTGTTCAGGAAATGGGTCTCAAAATTTGGCTTCCTGACAGAATCCAGCTTGTGGTACGCATTCATCATGATGATTGTGAGAGAGCCTGGAGAAATACTCATGGATAACACATAAAAGCCACAAGGGGATTAATAATCTCAGAACACATTCCTCCATTAAAATGCTGAACTCTTTACATTTATTTTCTTATATCTTTTTCTTCATGTTATTCTAAGTTATTTATACAACTTGCATGTGTCTATAAGGTATGTGCGCTCTCTCTCTCTCTCTCTCTCTCTCTCTCTCTCTCTCTCTCTCTCTGTGTGTGTGTGTGTGTGTAGTCTATTTGATAAATAAGACAAAACACTGAAAGCATAAGTCACTACAATTTTGATGCATCCTCAGCAAATTGGGTGAATTCATTAAAAATACTGATTTTGCCTATTTTAGAGTACTAGTATCATGAAGAGAGGGTAACTAGCCAATGACATTAATTTTTTATTAGTTATTTATCATTAGTTACATATCATTACTCATTTACTTATTATTAGTTATTTTACTTTGGTGTTCCTTTCTTCTTCCAAAGATATCATACTTTAAAATATGATTATCAGTGTCAGCTTGTGAATAAATGACCAGAAAAATTTTAAATTGCATGTATTTATTTGTTAACCTCATATGTGTTTGTGTGTGTGAGAGTTTGTATCTAAACTATGCAACAATTGATCAATCCCTCTACCATAGGTCCTAGTGTTCATACTAAGGATCTCAGACTTTTCAGCATGTCATTGTACACTGATCTAGCTCACTGGTGCTAAACTTTTCAATAGTATTTATCTGGATGAATATAAATTTAGATCAAAGCAATATAATTTGACATTGATGTAGCCTCAAATTTTAAAACATAAGTTATCTACTCAGGTCACTGAAGTGCTGCATGTACAATGGTGTCATTAGCTAGTTCTAGTGTAAGAGATTACAAAATCACAAATCACATGCAGAGGTATGTGTGACTCCGCATGAAGTGTTAGACTTCTTCAATTCTGATATTTAACAGGAATTAATGTGACAAATGTGATGGTTACCACTAATAAACATATATACAAAACAGTCTCTGCTTCACTCACATAAACAGAATATTTATCTGACTGTAATTTGTTGTAGACAAAGGCATCATAGTAAAAAAAAAATCAAACTTCAGTGAATTCAAATGAAACTGATTTGTGTCCCTGGGTTTTATAAGTAATATTCTGAACCCTATATAATGACCAGCCATTTCTGAAAATGAACACTAGTAGTTTGCAAATAAGTCATGGAAAGAACCTCAGAGGTCACCAGAGCACTACTTAGTGCATGCTGATAATACTAAAAGCATAAGATCCACTTTGGTTTTTTAAGAATCAATTTACATTCTCAATCACTGAGTTTTCTGTTGTATCAATGATGAGCACCCAGACTGACAGCTTGCCCTGCTATGATTTGACTGTGAAAAATATATGTATCAACATATTTGAGTAATATTTTAATCTTTATGAAAGGATGACTCATTAAATATTTGACCAATGTGAAATGACATTTAATCTGTAAAGTTATGTTGTATAGCTTGTTTCTAACAGATAGAGCATCGAACATTCATGACTACATAACAATTTGGATATGGATTCGTTTGTCGGGGGTGTTATACACAAGAGACATGAGAAAACTAATAATAGGTCTGAAGGCATGAAGGAAAAACTGGAGGAGATGCAGTTTTTTAAAACCAGTGTTTTAAGGGGGTTAAATGGACAAAAGTTATTCTATGAAGTTTTATATGTTACCTTGGAAGAGGAAATGGTATTATATAATGAAAATGTAAAGAAATAATATAATCATTTCTCATGTAGCTCATTGTTTAAATAGTGATTCTATGTTAAATATTAAACTTAAGGTTTTAGGAGGTCTCATTGTTGAATCTTTATGTCAGAATCGGCTACTAGGTCAAATCATGATTTTTACTACATAAATGAACATATGGGCTCTTAGAATTCACAGAAAATTTATGCTAATTTGAATTTTGCAAGTGGTATAAGAGGAATGTAAATGAGGATGACTGATTTTCAAGTTCATACTCTTAGCTATTATATACATGTGCTCTTTTGAAGAGTAGTTCCGACAGGAAATTTAGAAAGAGAAGTTTGGGGGAAAGTGGCCAAGTAGGGTGTTGAAAAACTATGACCTAATCCTCACTGAATAGTAAAAGAGGAAAAACGGAGGGCATTAGTGATTGTCTTGAAAAGATGAAGTGTCACAGCATGTCACCTTCACTTGATCCAAATCACACAAGGGTAAGAGATTTTGAGAAGGCAAGTACGTGCAGTCCTATGTTGCACTCTTAAGGGTCTTCTGAGGTCCTAGAGATCAGAAAACTGAAGAGCCTGTCATTGCTTTGAGGTAGGGAAAGTCATGTGTACTTTCAAGTGGCTACAACTCTGCAGGATGTTATAATTTGCAAATTAGTTGCACTACAGAGAATGAAAGTAAATGTTGTGAATGAAATTACATATATGATTTATTATTTTATTTTTAATTGATGTAAATCCATGCATCATTCAATAACTGAGTCAAAAGAATAGTTAGCAAGCTACAATCTATTTAACCTTGTTTATGACCAGTCTTCAAGAAACCTGTCGCTTTCCAGATCTTAGCTCCTTTTCCTCAAAAGAAATTATGAATATGGTAAATAGAGCAGGATGGATAAAAGGTTGGACTTGGATTTGCTTTTTCCTCACTCCACCAAGGACTGGTTTTAGAATCCCGTTTATGTGACATAGTTTAGGCTTTCTGAGAACAAGATTCAAAAACAGAAATTTGTTTTTAATCTGTTTCATAGGAAAGGATTTTAGGAGAAAACCTTATGAGGTCTAGGAAGGAACTGTTGCACAGAGGGAAAAAAAGGACATAAGTCTGTTTCCCCTCCAGAACCTACACAAAAGAAATGATCTGGGGATCTCTGGGGACATCAGTTCTTAGGTGCACTCTGTGGGTGTAAACAGCAAAACAAAAAGGTAAGGTGCAAAATAGCCCTGAGCGAGCCAGTTTGCTCTATTGTCCCCTGACATGGTCTCCACTGAGAGTTACTAGAAGTCAAGAGTCCTGAACCTAGAGAAATACATTCTGAGAATGGTCTATCTACTTTACTTTAACATAGATAAAGAAAAATTCGCCAATGTGATTGTGTGTGTGTGTGTGTGTGTGTGTGTGTGTGTGTGTGTGTGTGTGCGAGCACACTCATGTTTGGAAGATAGTTATGTGAACATTGGATGCCATCTTTTAGAACTATGCACTCAAATGGGTAAGTGATGCACACCTGTAATATTAGCTCCTTGAAAGACTGAAGCACAGCACGGCATTCCAAATTCAAGCCCAGCATGGGAAAAATAATGAGATCCAATCCATGGGGAGAAAAGAAAAGAAGGAAGTAAAAATGTAGGTGGAAAAGAAGGAAATGAAGGAAAGAGAGAGGGAGAATAGAAGGAAGGAAATAATAAAAACATGCCATGTTCATGTTGCAAATCTATTTGTGTCACATTGAGCTTGACTTAGGCTAAAGAGTTGACACACTTAAAATAAACTTACTGCACACTGCATGGCTACCAGAAAACCGTGCCGATCCAATCTGTATTGCTGCACCACTGTAGCTAACGATTACCAAATAACAGAAGAGTGTGAGTTATTTGTAATCATAGGTCCCTTGACTAGATCTGCAGTTTTAATTTCCCGGAGGTGAATTCTTCCAAATTCTGCTAAAGTTTGGGTTTGTGCAAAGTCTGTGAGCTGCCCCGAGGCAAAGGGTGAAAGAGGTGAACTGAATATTAAGATGCCCACAGTACTCAGCCTCATTGCTTATCACTCTTTGCTGCGGGAGCCAAGGCAAGCGGCAGTTGCTGAGGCTCAGCAGTTAAACTGAGGGATCAGCTGTGTTTTGCTGTGGAGTAAATTATATTCTAGGATGTGGATAGATAAGCCAATTAATGAATTTCTGAAAACTTCTGCATCGCTCTCCTGCCCTAAGGCTTTCCACCTCTCCACCTTACCTTCTCAGCGTGGCCTGAAGTCAGTTATCATCCAAATGCAAAAACATCAAAGTATCTCACTGATGCTTCGCTAAGGACCAAAGTTGTTTTTCTTCCCTTCTTTGGTTTTCTCCATGAATCACAGCAAACAAACACCCTCTGTTCATATTAAAAATTTGCTTCATATTATAGATCGCATCGCTCCCTCACAGTTTAAATAACGTCCATACCAGGTAAAGTCAAGACAGTATAAGTACTGCTTGTTTCATTTCTACATTCTAAAATAGTCCATTGTGAACTTAGAGCAAAAACATAAATCCTACACCTTTACCATATCACTAATATCTGTATCAGCAACACTAGGAAAGATACCTTGAATGTAATTGATGCCCAATCAATGGGGAAGAAATTGGCCTATTCACTAAATTCGCTGAACGAATACCACGTGTTCCCAACCAATATATGAAGGGCAATAATTAACTCACCTACCAGTTTATGGAAAATAGCTAGCTTCTTTTAATATCTGTGAATGCTTTAACTGTTATGGGGGAATACTTGAAAGAAGTGGTGTGTACGTAGCATTCTCATAAGGAACCGTGGAATAAAAAAGTCTCATTGACCATTGTTAAGTGGGGGTTGTTAGATCCACAGAGGTGAGGCTGTTCTGCTGTTCTGCATTTCATCCCCTTGAGTGAAATGTTTGTGACAGCTGAGGAGATTCCTGACGGTAAGTCAGTTCTAAAGGTTTGCTCTGCACTGACATTGTAAGAAAAACATCTTCTCAGAGGTGTGGTCTTAGACAGCTATAGCCTCAAAGTAAAAAAGCCGACAATTGTCCCAGCAGGAGAGTAAGCAGTACTCAGGAAACAGGGACAGAAACAGAGAAATATGTGTGAGCAAAAACTGCGAGGCCAGCTGAGACATCCAGGAAGGTTGAGAAGCTGGCACACAATCAATACCTGGTTGGACATCTCAAGCACACACTTAATGACACTATTTTTATAAATATTTAGCATATTTTAGGGTTAACAGAAAAAGAATTACCCTGAGAACTAAATAATAGTAAATATGATCAGCTCTATATTTAGCTTTAATGAAATAGAGTATTCGAGTAACTTGATGAGAGATATAACAACAAAGTAAAATAACAAATCATTTACAATTTATCACAATATTTTAAATATCAACGATATTTTATTGGTGAACATATATAGTTTTACTGTTTATAATTAATCAGTAACTCTTGGTGTATTGCCATCATTTAAACAAGTTCAGTATCCCTTTTATATATATATATATATATATATGAGAGAGAGAGGGGGGGGGGTTCTCTGTTGCTTTGGGGCTTGTTCTGGAACTCGCTCTGTGGACCTGGCTCCATAGACCAGGCTAGCCTCAAACTCACAGAGATCTGCCTGGGATTAAAGGCATGTGCTACCACTGCTTGACCCTTTGATAGAATTTTTAGTTTCTTTCTTTCATTTTTTTTCGTGATTAGAAATAGCATTGACAGGAGTATGCCCACATATTTTAATATTCTTTGCATTGAAACTCATGTTCTATATTTTTAGATTTTTAAAAATGTTAAGGTCTTGAAATTGTCCCTAATAATAATAAGTTTGTTTTCTGTTTTAGAGTATCCATTTACCTAGCATTGAACATGTAATCACTGCTATTATTTCTGAATTTGGTTAATAAATATATTTAATGTAGACACTGTGCTAGAATGCCAATGCTTTAAGACATTGATGAAGTTGTAGGTTGAAATAAACCAAAAACATATATACTTTGTAGATACTTTCTGTTTTTTTTAAAGAAAAAAAAATTAATGATATTTTTCAGTCTGCTAAGCTTTCAAGAGTGTGAATGTAAGATGCATATGAGATGTAAATGGGGAAAACAAGATTTGGAATATATACAAATACATACATTCAGCTAATTATACCATGCCCAAAGTAATATATCACTTCAGAATAAAGTTAACGTTTGTCTTATGCTGTGGTAGGCTATTGACAAAGGCTTCAATCATGCAGAAAGATGTTTTCAAATTTGCATTATTTTTAAAGAGCAGGCACCATTTCCATGATAAATGACTCCTAGACAAGAATCTTAGCTGACTACCCAAGTGCTGGATTCTATTATCACTGATTTGTCCTTCAGTCTTCAACAGAGTGAAAATGAAGGACTTCTAACTAATTGCCAAGAAACAGAGCTAATTTCCTTATACTGCCAAAAAGGAAAATAGAAAAGTGTGAGCCATTAACTTTGAGAGCAGTGGTATGTGAAATAAAAGATAGGTTTTTTTTAATCTTTCTGACTCTACCTCTTATGTATTGGGATTACATCCATGTACACCTCACCCAGTTTATGGGGGGTTCTAGTGTTTATATCCAAGGGTTACACCTGCTAGACAAGCACTCTATGAGCTGAGCTATGCTCCCAGCCCACAGTTTGACATTTTGTATTAAAATTCAATTAAAAGAGAACAGAACAAAAAAGTCGCATAAGATCCTGATTTGGGGGCAGAGGCTCCTCTGTCAACAGATGGAAATAGAGAATTTGTGCCAGTGAGTACAAGGTTATCTCTCACTTTCTTTCCTTCATTTTCAAATGTACCTGACCTTATATGGAGGTCTTCGATCTATTTAGAGTTTGTTTTGTATAGGACAATTAGTGTGGGTCTATTTGAATTTTCTACATAATAGCCACTCACTTTGATTATTACCACTTTTTTGAAGATGTGTATTTCTGGCTTCTTTGTCTAAAATCAGGTGTTCATAGGTGTGAGGATTTATGTTTGGGTATTGAATTTTATTTTTTGTTTGTTTACTACTATTTTGTTTATTTGTTTGTTTGTTTGTTTATTACTATAACTCTGTAGCACAACTTGAATCACAAATGGTGAGACCTCTAAGAGTGATTGTTCTAAGTCAAGTCTGTTTTAGCTATACTACTATGTTATGTGTTTTCATGAGAAGCTTAAAATTATGCTTTTATGTTTTGGGAAAAACTGAGTTGGAATTATAAAGAGGACTGCATTGACTCTGTAGATTCCTTTTGTAGGATGGCTATTTGGCTATATTAATCTGACCAATCCATGCACATGGAAGATCTATCTTCTGCTACATTCTCCAATTTATTTCTTCAACGTCCTGAAGTGTGTATCATACAAGTCTTTCACTTACATGGTTCATGTTACACTAAGGTATTTTATATTATTTGAGGCTATTTGTGAATGGTGTTATTTGTTATTATTTTCTCTTTACATTTGTCATTTATATATAACAAGGCTACTGATTTTGTGAGTTAGCTTTGCATCCAGATACTTTGTTGAGACGGTTTATCAATGGAGGAGATGACCTGTAGAAATTTTAGGGCCTTTTATATATGCTATCATATCATCTGCAAATATTTCCAATCAGCTCCATACTCAAAGTGATCATTGTAATGAATCATTGGTCTGGTTCAAGGCCTCTGGCACACCATCATCACTGAAACCTCACTGACACTTCTCTCAGATATCCTTCTGTTTTTCTGAGACTCGGAGATCCTGTGGTCATCATTCCTTAGGACCAGTCTCCTCACAAACTTCATCATATCATAGATGAGGTGGATGTTAGGTTAAGCCAACCAAAGGCCCAGGATGTGTGCTGTCTAGGTGGCAGCTGAGCTGGTCTAGTGTGTGTGTGTGTGTGTGGGGGGGGTGTTTCTTTTTAAGTCTTAGTAACTTGTATCAGTTAGCCTGAAAACCAGATCATAATGAAATTCCAATTCTCTAGCTGTTGTGGTGGCAAGTGCCATAGATGGTTTAACCAGTATCTGTTTGCCTGTCTGATATACAACTATTATCATTAGACTGTGTGTTCTTGTGGATAAACAAGATTCGATTGGGGATAGAGACCTGTTTGTGTGGTGTACATATGCAAATATCTCAAAGAAACAAAATTAAAAAGGATAAACAAGTTTGAGACTCCTTAAAAACCCTACAATATCCTAGATAATAAAAGAATTTTCATCTATTCTTTAATTTAAGACAATGATTTATGCTCTTACTAAGAGCCACTTAATAATAGACGTAGACCATAGAAGGTCTTCAGATCTTAGCACAGCTGACAACATGATGGAAGTTACATTTAGGCATAGAAAACCAGCACCTGGGTCTGAAAAAGCATGGGATAAAACCAGACCTGCTGAACACAGCGGACAATGAGGACTACTGAGAACTCAAGAACAATGGCAATGGGGTTTTGATCCTACTGCACGTACTGGCTTTGGGGGAGCCTAGGCGGTTTGGATGCTCACCTTAGTAAACCTGGATGGAGGTGGGCGGTCCTTGGACTTCCCACAGGTCAGGGAACCCTGATTGCTCTTTGAACTGATGAGGGAGAGGGACTTGATCGGGGGAGGGGGAGGGAAATGGGAGGCGGTGGCGGGGAGGAGGCAGAAATCCTTAATAAATAAATAAATTAAAAAAAAAAAAAGAAAACCAGCACATAGGAAGCAACACCTTCCAGAAGGAAAAGAAAGACTTACTCCATCAAAGCCCATAGCTCTGGGAAAGTCCCTTAATTCACTAGGGACTAGTTCTTAGACTTGATTTTTGGCTTCTATAGTCCCTCTTTTGGCTAAATATTCTTGTTGCTTCTATAATTTCAGCTTTTCTATCTATTGTTGTTAAGTGAAATATGCAAAACCATGATATTACTTCCTTTCTTCTCTCTCTCTCTCTCTCTCTCTCTTGAAACTTACTCCGAGAAAGGCTCTGAGCTACATTGTGTTCATTGTGTTTCCAAACACCCAAATGTAGTAGCTGTATTTCTAAGACTATCTATTGGCTTAAACACATGTCCATATAGTCTTCTCTGGTGGACACCCCATGACATCCAAAAGATTGTTCAATAATCATCAGCCAGAGGAAAATAATTTAAAACTGTGTTCACTTTCTAGGATTAGAAAATGTGGATTTATCAATGTGCATTATCCCATGTCTTGAATTATTAAATTAAACCAATATATAGGTAGAACTGAGATAACAATCAACAAAATATTTTTATAATATCTGTGGGAACTGAATATGCCTTAGCTATAATTGTATCTCTAGAAAATAATCTATGTTAGCTCTTTGTCATGTGCAGAGAAAAACAGTACTAATACATTTGAAGTTGGTCTATATGATCTATGTGACTATAGAAATCATACTTCTTTATCCTAACTGTTCTGACAATTCTTATATACATTAATATGTGGTTACTTTACCTTGTGTGAAATAAGATCGCTCTTGTTGTTCCAGCTGAAATTGAAATTTATGCTAATATGTATAAATTAATCTCACTTTCTAAGAAAACACAAGCTCTCTTTTTTGGTGATGTACATATTCCCAGCTTTCTTTAGATTTATCCATTGCAAATTATACAAAATCTACTCTGTACTGTTCATCTGAACATATACAAAAACCTGTCATTAATAGTCTCCAAAATGTTGAAATTCAGAACATACAATCTCAAATTGTGACAGTTTAGCACTAAGAAAAAAAAAAAGAAAAGACAGCAACAGCTGAATTTATTTCCACCTGCCTCAGATCTACTTCCATGCAAAAAGGTCAGATTTTATGTTGACCTTACGCCATGCCAGTTAATGAGACTCTCTGCAGGAAGTGTTTGTCCTGTACCTTAAAAAAAGAATGTGCTTACCTCCGAAGAGGCAGGGATGCAGAGACTCTGATGATCTGAGCCAGTATGTTTGGCCAATTTTCCTCTAACTGGACAACATTATTGCACATAATTATAATTTCCTCTGTCCAAAAACTATTTTATTCTGACATAACCACCATTAATTTTTCTATGAACATAAAGATGGAGCTTTTTCTGCATCTTCAGGTAATTTTCAAAAGCTTCTTATTTCCCCCCTTTCCCCTCCAACACACAAACCCACAAACAATATATTTAGTTGGGAATATAAAAATAATAATATACTTAGGCATCTTATACTTGATATATGAAAAGCTATCTATGTCCATATATACATACATATATATAGCTAAATTAAATATACACATATATAAAGTGTTAATTTAGCTTTTCCAACTTATATTAATTGGAAAATAAAAATATCACATGTCTCCCTTGTATATATCAGACTGAAGGTCATGGTTCTCAACTCATCTCTTCATGATGTTTCCTGTAATCATATTTTTTCTGTGATGGCACCTATCCTTTTTTCTTACTAATAAACTTGACCCTTGACAACACTATAATCTCTGATCATCTTCAGTTGAAGTTGTTTCTGTATGAATATTTCTGCTCCCAAGACACTTAACATTATATATAGTGCCTTGTTTCTTATTATAAATACATACAACATAGCTGATGAGCCAAAATAAATTTCATAATAAATACCTGAATTTTTATCAGCCATTATTCCTTTAAGTAGAAATTTACTTATATATGTTTATGGCTTTCTATGTATATTTTGAGAAAGATTTATTGAAATATAAGCACCATACAAATCTTTACATATTTAAGGAGTACAACTTAATGTGTTTGTAAATAGGCACACACCACAGAACCATCAGCATAATCCATGCCACATAGTGATTTACCAACTCCAGATTTTTTTCTTTATTATTCTTTATTTATTGTTAGCAATAATAACATTTTTTTCTTATAGAGAAATGAGTTCTGCCATCATAGAAAGTTTTTAACGTACAATACAAATGATGTCTCAAGATAGGGACGAGGCCCTACCTCGGCCCTGTGTGCCTATGCCATTTATTCCTGATGAAAATCCAAGCACTTTGAGAAGAATCCAGTATTGTCCCTCTCCTTTGCCCTGGAAATCACTAATGAGCTCTGCTTCTTGAGTTGAATATTTAAGTACACATTATTATGTAGCCTTTGTCCTTTTGGGTACATTGATCTCACTTAAAATGTTATCTAGGCCCAACTATATGGCAAAAGCGAAATGTTTTTTTTTTTCCCATTTTAAAACCAGCTAATGATTCCCTTTTTTTTTTTAAAGTGGTCTTTTCAAAAACGTCATGTAGACAATTTTGATTTTTTTCTTCTTCAAACAAAAACTTTAATTTACTTTTCTGACCAAATGAGCGAATTATTTTCATAAGTTTATTGATAGATTTTTGTATTTTGATTATGGGAACTGTGAGAGAACAGAGACACGGCTCCTCGGTGCAACCCTGTGGAATTCATGAGAAAATCCTTGAGACATTTAGGAATCTCTAATTAGGACAATCGAGAAAGTTAATGACATAGACTGGGAGATTCTTACTAATGATAGCTTTTTTAAAATTATTTAAAATTTTTATTTATTTTAAATTTTGACTGCAGTTTCACCTCCCTCCTCTCCTCTTGTTCCCTCATCCACCTCCCCTCTGCCACACACACACCACATCCACTCCTCCTCTGTGCCTGTTCAGAAGTGGGTAGGCCTCCCAGGGGAGTCAACAAAGCCTGGCATATCAAGTTGAGGTAGGTTAAACCTCATTCTTTGTAGTAAGGCTAAATGAGATAAACCAGTACGGAGAATAGCTTCACAAACACCAGTTAAAGTTATAGGTACATGACCTGATCCCATTGCGAGGAAACTTACAAACCAAGTATACAAGTCCTACAAATACAGAGGGCCTAGGTCAGGGCCGTGCAGGCTTCATAGCTGTTGATCCGTAGTCCATGAGATTCTAAGAGTCCAGGTTAGTTGTTTCCATTGAGTTCTTCCCCTGTGATAACCTTGACACCCCTTGCCCATAAAATCCTTCCTCCCTCTCTTCAGCAGAATGTCTGGAGATCTCTGCTCATTGTTTTGCTGTGGATCTCTGCATCTATTTCCATCAGTAACTGAATGAAGGTTCTCTGATGACAATTGTGGCAGTTACCAATTAGATTACAAAAAATGGCAAGGTTAGGCACCATCTCCGCTATTGCTAGAGTCTTATTTAGGATCATCCTTGTGGATTCCTGGGAGTTTCCCTGTGACCACCTTTCTCCCTAACTTCAAAATGCCTCTCCCCATTAAGACATTTCTCATTATTTCTATTTCATCTCCCCTCTGTCCCACCCACAACGCACCCAACCCCGGATCCCTCATGTTCCCCCACAACCCCAGCCATTCCCCAGTTAACCCAGGAGGTCTCTGGATGCTCAAATGCAAATAAAACTCACCAAAATGGGAATATGTTCTCCCCAAGAGCAGGGTGCAGGAAATACCAAAGTATAGATCAGAACTCTCTAATGTAAAATACGCAATTAATTGTCTTACCATTAGTCACTTATACAATTTTGGTGACGTTCAAGTTAAATTTCAACAGTTGTTAAGTGTAAGCTTGCATAGATCTTGTGAAAATGTTACAATCACTCACTGTGTTCATATGTAAAACTTCCCAGTGGTATCAGAAAAACCCTTTTAAAGTATTCACTACCTCAGACCCTGACATTCTCCGCACCCATCTTTTCATGAAGATGTCCAGACTCTATGTGGTACTGCTTATTTTTAAGTCTGAGCATCCCAGTCAGCTGTTTTCTGCACATTGACCAGTTGGTTCCCTTCTACTACCATATGAAACGTAGCTGTTGAGAGCCAGGAAATGCAATCATCTGTGAACAAGACCAGAAGCCATTACAAGCCATTTTAATACTTCGTTCATTTAATGTAATAATCATATTAGGCTCTCTCATAAGACCTACAACCTATATATCCTTAGATTCTTTTTCCTGTTAACAATGCTATGAAGAGGGTTCATCTCACAGAGTGGGCCTTAAATCCAGACAGAAAGTGGTTAGTTACTCTCATAACAATAATTCCATTACTCCACCAATGTTGGTATTTTGTCAAGTCAGTCTTGCTGGTAGCTCACAAGGTTCACAACTCGGTGAGAATAAAGATTCCTTTTCTCCTCCAGTGCTATACACAGCACCTTCCTCTACCATGAAAGTTAAGCAATAGTGATGAAGCTTCCAGATGATTACTAGGTTGAAAATCTAAGTTTAGAGTGGGAAGGGTAGGTTTGCATAATATCCTACCACAAACTGAGGAGATATGTGATTGCCTCTCAGCGTGGAGGAGTCAGATTGCTTTAATGGTATAACCCGTGGTATTTCAAGTACAAATTATGTCAGGCCCCTCTCCCAATAGAGTAGTTGAGAAACGCAAAGTGAACTCAGTGGTTTTCAAAATGAAGAAGATTCAGAATCAAGTAGGCAGGGAGGTCAGAGTGCAGAAGGTAGATTTGAGAAGAGTTGAAGGATGAATTAATATGTTTAAATTACATTGTACAAAAATTCTCAGAGAATTAATTAAATATTATTAATAATAAAATATTTATTATTGGTCATCTATAAAATAGTACTAATACTTAAGAGGTTGCCATGGTCTTTTTCTTTTTCTCAAACGATAAGAGGGAATGTAGTTTGTCCCTGCAAAAGCTTTGCATGGGTTTATAATCCAATTAGCTGAAAGCAGAAACTGCGACTCCTGTGTAAGAACTTACTATGCATTCTTCCCCTTCAGTGGGAGTTGTGGGAAGAATTCAAGAAGAGTGCAAGTTTATTGCTGCCGAGGGAAAACGATATGAAACAGTTGTTAATTGTGCTAGAATCTTTGCTCTTTTGTTGCAAAAGGTCTCAGCCTGGTCCCAATTAGGGTCCCTTCTTCTTCCACATGATCTCGAAGGTCTCTGTTCTCTATACTGTCTATGTATGTTAAGGCAGTGACACCCAATATGAAGACTATTCTTGCTCTCTTTTTAGTTTTGAACATATTATTCGCAATCTGTTTTGTGGAAAAAATATTTTCTAACTTTTTAAGGTTATTGATGTTTCAACTGATTTATGAAAATTTTTTATTTATTTTCTCTTTTGAAAACTACATTTAGCCGGGCGATGGTGGTGCACGCCTTTAATCCCAGCACTCGGGAGGCAGAGGCAGGCGGATCTCTGTGAGTTCGAGACCAGCCTGGTCTACAGAGCTAGTTCCACGACAGGCTCCAAAGCCACAGAGAAACCCTGTCTCGAAAAACCAAAAAAAAAAAACCTACATTTAAACATTAATTTTTGTTTATTCTGAAAACTCAGAATCAATTTATAGCTCAATATAACATAAAATTAACTTCACGAAACTCCATGTGCAGCCCAGGTGGTGGTGGTGCAGACTTAAATCTTAGCACTCGAGGGGCAGAGATAGGCAGAACTATGTATGGCCAAGGCTGTTACACAAGAGCTGTTACACAGAGAAACAATGTCTTTAAATACCAAAAAAAAAAAGAACTCATGTACAGCTCTCCCTCCTTCAGTCACTTTTTTCCTCTCACATTAAAAATATTGCAATTTATGTATTGACAAAATTGTGTTCATCTCTTCCAGCAAGAATGAATGCTAACATCATGTATAGTCAAGTAAATTAACTATGAAAGTGGTTGGACTACTGTATATTATGAAGTAAAAGTAAAATGTAAGATTTTAATAATATTTTCTGCTTGAAATTAGTATTTCCTGACTGGTGGTTTATGAAGACCATGGGTCCAGCAACACTTTCACACCATGCTGCAGATCACTTAACTACACATATTCTCGTGGCAGTCATCAGGATAAAGGAATAACAGGCTAGTGTCATTTTTTTCCTGTAATTGACCTCTAATAAATTCTATCAAGGCTCTCTTTTTGAAAATATCTCCTGGTATTATCATATGCATAAATATTAATAATCTAACTTAGATTTATTTTACATTTTTATATTATTAATATATCCAGGAAAACAAAAGACTTTTAAGTATCTGAATAGATGTTTGCGGTATTTGAAACATTGAGGTTTATACTGTTTGGGAAAATATCTTTAATCCTTTGACAGCTATTGCAAAACTAAATTAAACTTTTTGATTGTTTACTTGGGGAAACACTATAATAATCTGATTCCATGTTGGAACTTCAAGTGTGGTAATATTAAGAGGCTTTAAGAACATTATTTTCTAACCTATTTGAGATGACTTGCTTCATGAATAATGAATTGCTTCAAGAATGCACAGACAAGAATACTCTTCACATGAATTTCTTAGTGCAATACCTGATTCAGTCTCTGACATTGTTTCTTCTTTTAGAAGGTGAACACTGTTTGCTGAAGTTACATGTGTGCAAGCATTGTTGACCTGGACTCTTTCAAAAGGGCTGTAATTAAAGACAAATGTTTTTATCATTCCATCAGATAATTGATCTCAATGAATTCAGAAACACTATACAAAAAAACTTGCTAAGTACATGTGTTGGATAGTTTTATGTCAATGTGACTGACAGAAGTTGAAGTCCTCTGGTACGAGAGAACCTTGTTGGGAGTTGGGCAACCTTGTCTTGGATCAGCATATGACTACTTCCCCAACAGGTACGCAGCGCCGTCGAAATGGATGCTCACTTGCAAAGGACTGGTAGACCATGGGAAGCAGAGGAGTTTGAAAACTTCATGCAACTTTCATTGTCTTTTCTCTTTATATTGTTGATTCTTTGGATGATTTCTAGTTTTACTTTGTTGTTCACACATGAAACAGCTACAATTTTACCCAGAAATTTTGTTTTCTTTCTTTTTTTTTCAAATATTATCCCCTAAGATTCAACAGGAGGCAAATGCTTCTCAAATTCCTTATCTAGAATAACTAGCTACAACTCCTCATCCTGGGAACTTTTCTGTACTCAATAGACACAGTTAAGTATATATGAGAAAACAACACTTGAAACATTAGCTATGTCTTGCAGTCCTGGAAAGCAGAGTAAAGCATGCATACATAGAAGAGGGAGAAAGCCTCCAGAATACACACAGTGCCACCTGTTGAGAGTAAGTTCCCTAGATACCAAACATATATACTCAACAATAGGGTCTAGTTTAATCCAATGGGGGAAAAAAAAGCAATGTGAAATTTGGGATGGATAGATCCATCTTTAACATATACAGGAGCTTATATTGATGGTAGAAGTTTGGAATAGTGGGATGGGAAAACAGTGTGTTATCAAAGTCTGCCTTTAATAGAGAATTTGACAACTGGGATCCTATTGGAGAAAACAAAGATGTATAAAAACATTTATTTCTGACATAAAAGAATTGTTTGGATTTGTATATTGCTGTCCTTAAAGCAGTACACCCATGTCCATTCCATTTTAACTTTGTAACTGCACGTAGCTGCCAGTTGACACAAATGCTGAGGGAGCAGGATGTGTTTGGCTCGATATTTAGCTAAGCCTGCAAAAATGCTGAACTCTATGTCTAGAATAAGGTTATGTAGGGGGTGCAAAAGTGTATTTAGAACAGCACAAAGGGGAACAATGGAAAATTTTATAGGAAGTATGATGTGTTTATTAAAAAGTGATGAATTTCTTAATATCAAAAAACAGGAGCCAATAATAAAGTTGTTCATCTAAACATGGTAAAATAAACTATAATAAAATATAAATCAAGATGGTTTGACCTATTAGTGATGACTTGAGCGCAATCCACCTGGTAGTCAGAACCTTTCCTTGTGCAAACACACCTTACCCTTCTCAGGATTTGAACCCAAGATGTGGGTGGACCCCAGCAGAACCTCACTTAAGAAAATCATCTGATTTAAAGCTTGCCCATGCTCATGGATTAATAAGATTCACACAGTATAATGTCCATATTACTAAAAGCAATCTACAAATTCAACGCATTCTCCATCAAAATTATAACACAATTTCTTTTAGACCATGAAAGAAAAACATCCAACTTCGTAGGGAAAAATAAGAAAACCCAGGCTAGCCAATTTTTCTTAATAAGTATTCACTCATAAGTGGATATTAGCAGCAAAATAGCATGCCACTGTTCACACACCCAGAGAGAAGAAAATAGGTACCAAAGAGAGTTCAAGGGAGAATGCCCAATCTCCTTAGGAAATGGAAATAGAAGAGATTTTGTAAGTGGAAGAGAGAAGAGGAAGAAGAAGAAGCTGTAGGGAGGCCCAAGGGACATTTTCTTAATTGGTGATTGATGGAGGAGGGCCTAACCGATTTAGTGGTACCATATCTGGTCTAGTGTGTGAGTTCTTTAAGAAAGTCATGAAACAAGTAGTGAGCACGCATCCATGGACGCTGCATCAGCTTCTTTCCCTTTTTCTTGCCAAGTTCTTGCGCTTTTTATTTTCTGTCTTGACTTCCTTCGATGATGAAGAGTGAGGTAGCCGTGTAAGTCAAGTAAACCATTTCCTCCCCAACTTAGACAAGTAGATAGCTTTTGCTTGCTACCAACATGGGAATGCCTGTTCTGGCACTTTTATGTGTATCTTTCTAGGCTGCTAATTGTCATGGTTCAGAGGTATTGCAGGTGGGTAATATTTAAATATATAATTATTGAATTGCTTTTCTTCACTGCCTCTTACAATATAATTACACGGATCCATGGAAGCCAAAACACAGGAACAAAATGTTCAGGTCGTGTATCTTCAAGTTAGAGAGCCACATTCATGCCCTGAGAGACCACCAGGGACTACATCAATAATCCATAGTATTATTTCAAGAGTTCCTTGGATTACCATGACCAAACATTCAAAGGAAAGAAAGTTTCTCCTGTCTGGGAGTGTGTTTTTGTTGGTAGACTGTTCTTGTGAGAAGTAACGTTAGTCTAAGTGGCTTTGCTTCCTTTAAATTTTGTGTGTATGTGTGTATGTATGTATATGTATGTATGCATGTAATATAAAAACATATAAATATTGGTAAATATAAAAGAATATAGCTCCTCAGTGTTTACCTAAACAAATATGGTGATGCAATGGAAAATGGAATATCTAGAAAGGCTTTCACTTTGGAGGAACAACAAACGTTATACTGAATACATCAATCTCTCTCATTTTGTTTTTACTTTGGGTATAGCATCCTATCTTATATTCTTATTTTGTGACAATTAAATTTAATATGTAGTATAATGTAAACATTTTTGTATATTTTATCTTCATTTTCCTACATGTTTCTGTTTGATATCTATCAACCTATATCTATATTCGTCTATAGATTTACATGTGTATATGTATAGTTATATAGAACACAGAATTTCTATCTTTCCTTCTTATGAAACATTACTGGGGTGCACTGAAGGAGAAAGTAAGAAAATTTCTTTTACATGGAAACAATTATATCTACACAAAAGTTTTATAGTTTTTAGACAAATATCAAATATTCCTGTGAGTGATATAAGAACATGTTTAAAGGGACTTAAGTCGTATTAACACTATCATTGTCACTAGTAGGCATTTTGAATAATGTACTAAATTGTATACATTCATAAAACTTTGCACGTATTTATTTATGTGTGGTTCTAGATATAGCTCTATAAATATTTATCTGCAGATGTATAGATGATATATCAAACAGAATCATTGAGGGGTAATGAAGATAATGTACATATATATCTCAACTCTATGCCAGTTGTTAATCAATCAATATCCAACTTTTGGAAATACACTATAAATATATCCTTTAATCATCAAAACAGTGACAACATCTGACATGATATTCTAATATTGACACTTTGGTTTTGTTAGAGAATTAGCAATTAGTATTGTGGGTTTTTTATTTTATTTTATTTTTTTGCTTTAAACTAGACTGACTTGAAAATACCTATGACCCTCTTAAAACTCAACCCTGTGTTTCACAGAGAGGACAAAATAAGTAGAAAAGGCACAGTTTAATTATGTGCAGCCAGAGGAAATAAATGGGGGAATGCAGCAATAAACCAGCTGTCACATTCTCTCTCTCTCTCTCTCTCTGACTTTGGCCACATGTGCTGCTGTGCTCCACCAATCTCCCTGCCAGGAAGGACTGAAGCCACAGAACCTAAGAGTAAATATTGATAATTCCTTAATAGTCAAGCTTTGATGTTTTAAGTATCATAACATGAGTCACCATTATATAAAATTGTTAAAAATATGCTCCTGAAAACTTTTCAACATATTTCAAAGATAAGAGTTGTCAACATTTGGCAGCAAGCAACATTCCAGAAATGTCAGATTTTCCCTATTCTTTTTTACAGCTGTGGTAATGTTTCTGAAACGGAGAGACTGTGCCTGAGATTTCAGCTTACTGTATTTTAAACTAGTTATAGGTACATGGAAGGGAAAGAATCCCTGGCTTTGCTTCACTTTACCAGGTATTCAGTGGACTGATTGTTCAGGGAATGAGAAAAGGAAACAGGTTAGATTCTATCAAAGGATTGTTTTCTTTCATTCTCATGTAACATATCTGGATCTCATCTATTGTCAGAGTTCCACTGTGGGAGAACTAAGAGTTATCATGTGAAAATTATTATCTCTATGGAAAACTTTCACAGCTTTTCAACAAACATCAAATATTCCCATGAGCTTCATCTATAACTTAGAACAATATAGGTACATAATAAAAAGTAACTTAAGTGGCATTATTACTTTCATTGCCACAAGTAGGCCTATTGAATAATGTACTAAATGTGTACATTCAGAAAACTTTTCATTTATTCTTGTACTCCCAATGTTGCAGTATGTAACACTACCAGACAAGATTTTTCTATGGCTAAATTTAATTTCCTTCTCAGTAAAAGAAATTATGATTCCTGTTGCCATTCCACCAGTTCTATGTATTATTAAAGAAATTCCATTATTCTTCAGTTGTTAATATTTAAATGACCAGTTGGCCTGTGTTCTGTGAAGGAGGGAAGAATGTATAACTTCACAATTTCTTATCAATATATTCTTATGGTTTACCTGTTCTTTTTTAAAGATAGGTATATCACATAAGTCAAATCAGCTCTATTGCTTTAAAGGAGAACTCAATAATAAAGATAAACCATTAATATATCATTGATATTCTCTAATTATAATGGATTGAAAGAAAATAATTTATTAAAAATAAGAGTTGAGACAGATAAAATGTATGTAAGTAATATTTGGAAGAAAGAAACAATTAAGGGCTTAAGTGGTCAGAAGATCAGGTTTGTACGTGGGAATGTAACCACAGAAAGAGCAACACTTACGAGTGTTCACAGAAGTAGCACCGTGTCACTCAAAGGTGATAATCCCTGTATTAAAGTACAGCAATTTTCTCCTTGGTCATTGAGCCTCTCGTCAATTTCCTCTTATAAACTTTGAGGGCCTTGATGATAACCACCTTATTGGCATAAGGCAAATGCAGAACTTAAAGGGCATTTGAAGAGTACTGGGCACACAAACAGATTTAAAAGTGATATTGGATATTCATTCTATATAGAATTGAATTCATTAAGCTTGTCAGTAAATAGATAGATAAGCAAATATAAAGGAAGCTATTTTATGTTTTGAAAAATAACTCCTGATATTTCTAAATAACAAAATTGCTATTTACTCTTCAAATTCGCAGTAAATTTATACTAACACAAATAATAAAAATTAAACTTGTAATCCAGTCATCAATATTATATGGGTTGAAATCACAATGTTGCCAGATGTTGTAAGATCAGCTATCAAAGTTTAAAACTTCTTTTGTCATAAATTTAATGAATCAATTGACTGTCTTATAATAATGTTCAGCTAAGGTTGCTTACACATATGTGACTTATCTTAAAAAATGTGGTATTACATGAGTCCAGTTAATCACATAAAATCTTGTGAGTTTCATTTATGGCGATGCATTTCATAAGCGAAAGAGTTGGGTTTGAACAATCTACATGCATCATCATTAAATAAAACTTCCTTATGCAGGATTATCAGTCAGAAACAAAATGAGATATTGGGTAGTGAAAAACAAATTGTAACACCACTCTGGGATTTCAATTTGTCACATTACATTCTGGGTTCTTCATTCAAATACATATTAAAAGAAATATTACTACAGGAAGTTAAGTTATTTTAACTTCCTGCCTTGTAAATATACTACTATGCATCAGTAACCTTTGAAAATTGCAGGTGGTACCTTTGGAAGTTAAAACTCTTATATTAGGATTTTCCATTAAACCTTTAAAAGAGTTATAGTTAACATATTTTCAAAATGCACTTTCTAACACATACTCTCTAAATCTGTAGTTTATTCTATTATGGCTCACCTGGGGAAAACAAACAAACAAAACTAAACCATGTGAGTGGTTCCCAAGCTAACTGAAAATATATCTGGAATTGGTAGTGAATTTGAAGTGGAAGATGCTAGAAATTCTTGTTAACTAATTAGTAGTAATAACCGTTTCAATGAAAAATATCTGAAATGCCATTGAATTGCTTTTTTCATGGTGTCTACCTCTTACAATGATTTTGGCCAACACATTGCCCACAATTGGGTAAAGAGAGAAACCTGGTGCTGGGGAAACTCGCAGGAATATACAAGGATGATACCAGTTAAGACCCCTAGCAATAGTGGAGAGGGTGCCTGAACTAGCCTGCTCTTGTAATCAGATTGTTGACTATCCTAATTGTCATCAGGTAGTCTTCCTACAGTTCCTGATGGAAACAGATACAGAGATCTACTGTTAAGCACTGGGCAGTATTAGGGGAGTTTGTTCATTTGTTTCCAGCTGCTTGGACCTGAAATAATCACTCAGAAACTATATTGTTTAGAACAGTGTTAGGCCAATAGATTAAGGATATTGCTAGCTAGCTATTATATCCTAAGTTACCCCATCTCTGTACATCTGTACAACACCATGAGGTCATGGCCTGCTGGCAAATTTCTGCACAGACATCTGTTCCTGGTAGCGGCTATATGACATCTCCCAGACTCTCCTACTTTCTTCTGGCATTCAGTTTAGTTTTTCTTTTTTTTTTTTTTTTTTTTGGTTTTTCGAGACAGGGTTTCTCTGTGGTTTTGGAGCCTGTCCTGGAACTAGCTCTTGTAGACCAGGCTGGTCTCGAACTCACAGAGATCCACTTGCCTCTGCCTCCCAAGTGCTGGGATTAAAGGCTTGCGCCACCACCGCCCGGCTTAGTTTTTCTTGCCTATCTATTCTGCCTTGTGCAAGCCCAAAGCAGCTTCATTATTAACCATTGGTAATAAAACATATTCATAGTATATAGAGGGGGATTCCACATCACCTCTCTTTCTGTCTAAATATAAAAAAGTTATTTTTATTTAACATAGTAAAATTGCATATAACAAAACAGGAATCAAGGAAGAATTATAGTTACAATATTTATATCTACTTTATTTATAGTCACTCCAATCACTGTAGAAATATTCTGAAGATATTTTGAAGAAATTGACGAGAAGATTCTAAAACTCATTCTCTAATGCAAGGACCCCAGAAATAAATTATGACATAAAGGAAGATCACTCACACTTTCAATTTTAATATGCTTGCAATATCCTAGACAGTGTGTTAATGGACCAAGAAGAGAAATATGAATTTATTGCATAGAACTGAAAGTTCAAGAGTAAATTCTTACATTTATGGTCAATTAATATTTGACCATGTTCCAAAACACTACAATAATGGAAAATATAATTTGGAGTATATGATTCTGGAACAAGTGGATATGTAGAAAGAGAGAAAGAGAGATTTGGGGCCACTAAATTACAGCATGTAATAGTTTAATAAAATTAGTCATATAATCATATAATAAAATAGAAGAGCTAAAGCTATAAAATTATTAGTATGAAATATAGAAATATATCTTTGCTATCCTAAGCAAAGACCTTAAGTGAAACAATCTCCAAAAATAAACAGTTAATTATAAAAAAAATAGGAAAATGGTTCAACATTTATAGGAAAGGACTGCCCTTGAGGAAAATCTGAGGTTGGCTTCAACTAAGTTTTAATAGCTCACAAATTCTTTAGCTTCATCACTAGGAGAACCAATTTTTTCATCTAGTCTTTCCAAGCACTAACACTTATATGACACGCCATCACACAGATACATATGCTTACACAGTTATAAAAGTAATTTTTAAAAGTATGATTGAGTGCCTAGTTATGTCTACAGAAAACTTAAAATTCCATAATAACTAAACACAAACATTCTTGCCATCTATACTAATCACTTGCACTATTGACAAGAGGCAAGCTAAAAATATGCCTAGCTATCTGTCAAGATGAATGGATAAAAGTAATATGGTACATCAAATCAATGCAGTTTCATTCCATCATATAGAAGAAAGAAACTATTATATGCTGAAAAATATATTTGCAATTATAAATCATGATTTTAAAAAAAACAGTGAAAATGCAAAGTACTACCATTATACTTTTTTTTCTAAATTATGAAATGACTATTTATTCATTTCCCAAATCCTCAGACCCAAATAATCACATAGAAACTATCTTAATTACAACACTGCTCAGCCAATGACTCAGGCACAATTCTAGCTACCTATTACATCTTAAATTAACACATTTCTATTAATCTGTGTGTTTCCATAAGGCTTTAGCTTGCGGATAAAGGTTCTAGCAGTGTCTGTCTACCTTGGCAGCTACATGGGTTCTCTTTGACTCTGCCTGTTGTCTCTATATATTTCTTTCAGCCTGGTTATATTTTGCCTTGCCATAGGCAGAAGCAGCTTCTTTATTAACCAATGGTAATAAAACATATTCATAGAGTACATAGGGGAATATCATATCAATATAAAAAAATCCATAAAATTATTTGCATGCTTTTGATATGGAGGTAGAGGCAAGACTGTTTGGGGAAATTATAGGGAGTAGTAAGAGAGAGAGGAGAGGGGGAATAGAAACTTCAGTGGAATTAATAAGATCAAAGAACATGATATACATATATAAATATAACTTTGTGAAGCCCAGAGCTATATGCAATGAATATATAGATATAATAAATTTATACCAAAAGTTAGGCAGTTACCAATTTAAGTGAACTAAATGAAATCTGGGCCAAAGATATATTTAGATATTTCTTTTTTTTAATTTTTACTTAAAAATAAAATTTCCACCTCCTCCCCTCCTGCCATTTCCCTCCCCTTCACCCATCCCTTTTCCCCTCCCTCTACAGTCCAAAGAGCAGTCAGGGTTCCCTGCCCTGTGGAAATCCAAGGTCCTCCCCCCTCCATCCAGGTCTAGGAAGGTGAGCATCCAAACAGACTAGACTCCCACAAAGCCAGTACATGCAGTAGGACCAAAACCCAGTGCCATTGTCCTTGGCTTCTCAGTCAGCCCTCCTTGTCCAACACATTCAGAGTCCAGTTTGATCATAGGATCCATCAGTCCCAGTCCAGCTTGCTTTGGTGAACTCCCATTGGATCAGCCCCACCGTCTCAGTGGATGGGCGCACCCCTTGCAGTCCTGACTTCCTTGCTCATGTTCTCCCTCCTTCTGCTCCTCATTTGGTCCTTGAGAGCTCAGTCCAGTGCTCCAATGTGGATCTCTGTCTCTAGCTTCATCCATCGCCAGATGAAGGTTCTATGGTGATATGCAAGATATTCATCAGTAGGCTAAAGGATGGGGCCATTTCAGGCTCCCTCTCCTCAGCTGTCCAAGGATCTAGCTGTGGATATCCCCATGGATACCTGGGGACACCTCTAGAGTCCAGTCTCTTGCCAACCCTAAAATGGCTCCCTTAATTAACATATATATTTCCCTGCTCCCATATCTACCCTTCCTCTATCCCAACCGTCCCATTCCCCCAAGCTGTCCCATCCCCCTTCTCACTTTTTTCTCCCTATATCTGCACTATTTAGATATTTCTTACACAAAGATGTAGATGCTGTACTGAAAGTTAAGAATGAAAGTTGTCTAATAGCAATAATAATAGGGATAAATGTAAATCAAACTGCTGTGAGATGTCACCTCTCCACACTAGTAATTCCACACTTACAGTACCAATATGTCTGGCATGTAATCAATAAAAAATACTCATAAATTTCTAAAAGGAATACAAAAATATTACAGCAGTGTGGAAAGTAACATAATAGCTCTTCAGTGCACAAATATTGTTTACCTCACCAACTACTAATCTACGTTGAATTATGTACCAAGAATGATGAAAACATGTAAATGCAATGACTTGAACCAAATTGCTCATGACATTATTCATTGTTTAACAAAATGAATCCATCCATGTGTCTATAAAATTAAAAATAGATAAAAATACTGGAAATGTCTACATATTAGGATAATATTTATGTAGTATGAGGAGCAGGCCTGCTTTTCCTCCCTCCTGGCTCCCAGCCACCAGACTAGCTTATATCCCGAAATAACAACAAACTAATGTCATTCTTCTCAAACACACACAGGTATACACATCTGAAAATACAAATAGGAAGTCTGGAAGTACCCAGATTTAGTAAGGGGTGATTACTTTCCTTGAAAATTAACAGAAATAAAAATACTAGATAACAATTGGTGGATTTTGGCATTATCTATTCACTTGAGCAGATAAATGCTCTGGTGGGTAGATGAATGACAGAGAGAGCTAGCGATAAGCAGATATGTCTCCTGTGAGGCGGAGATTTCTTACATTAATTAAGAGAGGTAAATTGAAATGTGAAGTGAATTGGTCACTGAAGTCTAAACTAAAAACACCTAAATTCCCATGAACACTTCAAACAACAGGAGGTTTGTAATGTCCTCCCATGGAATAAGGCTAGGCATGAGGAAAATAAATAAGTGTCTTAAGCCAAATTAGACCCTAGACCATCATTAGTTGATGAGCTTCATGTTATTATATTAAGGATTGTTACAGGTTGATTAATCCTGGCATAATATATTTAACCATGTAAAGCATAATGCATTCACTTGTCACATATTTTTATTATGTACATATCTGAAAATTATTAAACATGAATTTTCTAATACTATGTACTGATAACCAGGCAATTATGTAAAATATACTGTCTTTATAGGAATAAATCTAATATCTCTTAAAGGATATTCTTGACATGCTTGTGTGCCATTTTTCTTAGTTGAACTAATAAAGACTTAAAAAGTCTGAACAACTATAAAGTATACAATCTTAATTATCAGTTTGCTTTTTATGAAAAATATTCGACCTCCATATTTGTCTGCCTTTATTAATCTATTTAAAATCTGTAAAAAATGTATAATTCCTCAAATATAAAATTATTTAAACCAAAAACGATTTGACAAAAACAAAAACAGCCTTCCTGGCTTCTGGCTTTCTTCTTTTAGGAAGAAAATAGTGTTATAGAGACAAGTTTGAATAAATTCATCAATTTATATTCAGTACAGAAACTGAAAATGTAATCACATGCATTTTTGACATATGGAGACTTTATTTTTCTTTAAACACGAGGGGTGAGAATTTCAAATGCTTGTGTGTGCTTATTTGTCTGTTGTGTTTTGGTGTTTATGTATTTGTGTGTCTGGGTATTTATAGTTACATAAGTGCACATATTTGTGTCTGCGTGATTGTGTGTGTGTGGTCATCATGCGAGTTGTTTTTGTTGTTGTTGTTGTTGTTTTTCGAGACAGGGTTTCTCTGTAGCTTTGGTGCCCGTCCCGGAACTAGCTCTTGTATACCAGGCTGGCCTCGAACTCACAGAGATCCGCCTGCCTCTGCCTCCAGAGTGCTGGGATTAAAGGCTTGTGCCACCACCGCCCAGCTCATGAGAATATTTTTATGTGTGCTGTGTGTACGTGTGGATGTGACAGTATTAATGCAAGTGAGAGTGTCTTTGTGGTGGGTGTGCATGAATAATGTACAAATTCTATTTGCTTTCACTGTTTTTTTTTCTTTAAAGAAAAATGGGTTTCTCTGTAGCTTTGGATGCTGTTCTGGAAGAAGATCTTGTAGACTAGGCTGCCCTTGAACTCACAGAAATTTGTCTGCCTTCTGAGAGCGGCATTAAAGGCATAGGCCACCACTGCCCAGGTGCTTTTATTGTCTTAACACTGTTGTTATCGATCTCTTTGTTATGGAAACTTTTATTTTCTTTCAGAACATTATCTTGTTTAAAATTTTACTTTTGCTATTGCTTTCTTGATCTACAATGTACTTTCTACTTGGAATTTATGCCACACAGTTATTGGATCCTGTGGTCATTGCTTCTTATGGTCCAGTTTACACTGTTAATCTTTTCTTCATTCATGTAGGGAAATGTATTTGCTGTGTGTCTAACAAACTTACTCATTACCAACTGCATCACATTTTCAAGGCACTGTGCTGTTTTATGAGATAATCCTGTTTTATGTTAAATTGATTTTCTCTGGACTCATTACTTGAGCAGCACTCTTCTGTATTGGAAAAAGTGCCATTATTAGCCTCCTGAGGTAGCAGTAGTTTACACTGCAGAACTTGGACTCCTTTGGAGGCTTTTCTATGTCTTCTTTTTCATAGTGTGTCCTGCGTATTTGTTCTGCTAGCTCTTCTAAATTATTACTTTCCTTGTATTTTTATGGAATCAATGATCATTTTATACTGATTGTTTTTAGTTGAGATTTGTAGTTTGAGAATATTTTGTAAAGCTTTTTAAAATGGAAAAAAAAGTTTAACTTTCTTCTTAAGAAAGACATTCTCTTACAAGTTTCAGTGGCATTCCATGACTTTTTCTGATAGAAATGCCCTCTTTAGCAATGTGCTCACGTTTGATTGAGTCGCACAAATCCAAATGCTTGGAGAGTGTACTGACTTGAAAAGCAGATGGTTTGATATTGCTATGGGTTTGCTTTGCTCTCTCTAAGTATCTCTGTATAGTCTTTGTGCTTCAGGAAATTTCCCAAACTCAGTTATGACAACCAGAATCTTGGAGTCACTGTTGTGACAGCTTCCTAAGATCATGAGATTTCTGTTTAACACACAGTGTTCACTTACTAAATGTCTCCCCTTACATCTAACTTATTTTCCATCAAAAGAGAACTTTGATGAAATCATATTCTGTTATGAACCTAACATGCCCTGGTAAGCTTCCACCAAATCATGCATGGTAACACAACTCTTGTATTTGGAAAACCAACATTTCCTCGTTATTTGGGTAATAGATAGGCAGTAATCATGATACTTCCACTGGGCTACATAGTACCCTGCCAGATATAGTGCCTGTTGCTCTATACAAACTCCTCTACTATGTATCGTAGAATAATTATGGCTGTTATTGATCATTGCTATGCTTAGGGATCTTAAGGAATGTCATATATGTCTCTCAGTTATGTGTGAACAAATATTAAATTCAAGGATTCTAAGATCCCTCCAAGTCTATCCAGATGGTTTGCATATTACCTGTTTTTTTCCGAAAGATCCTCCACCGCCCAGACCCTCTCAAAACATTCCTTGTTTTATTCAAAGGAAGATAACAGGGTTCTCAAGATTACAGGAGCAGTTAAAAAAAAATCACTTCGTGAAAAGTTTAAGGTCCCCAAGGTATTGCCTAACCTACATCTCAGTACCTCCATGTAAACATGTGTAGCTGCCTCTAGATTACTCCCTTTAACATTCAAAAGATGGAAATAAATCTTCCTAATTCTTTCACTGTGCCTGTCACAGATAGGCATTTCATCAAAAAATATTTATTCAATACAATTTGATTAAGGCAAGAATAAGGAACAATAAAACATTTATCTTACAAAGAAAACAGTGTGCTCCACTCCACATGGAAACATAAGAGTGATATGCAATATACTGTGAACTTTGATACAATAATATCAAACACAATATTGAAACATTAAACTTTTCAAGGATTCACAATCGTTTGCTGAAAGATAAACCAGTTTTGCTTTTTATGTACACTTTTCTCTGTCAATCATGTCTGACACTTATGTTGGTACTTGTTACAAAGTTTGCTTTAATATAATGACATCTCGACAGTCAGATTCTGAGATCTCCTAGCCCCCATCCTCAGAATTCATTAGAGGACTGGTCATTATCTTCATACATTACCTCTTATTTTTTTTATACATTCCTACCCCGCTTTTGAAGTATTCCTATGAATTTTAATATTCATTCTTTCAGCTAGATTCTGATCTACAAGCTTTTATCACCTCATCTTGAAAATATGCTTCTGGTGTTCAGAAACGTCAACAGTCCTCCAGAAGAAAGTATTTCCGTATGTACGAGATAGATAAGAAGAAGTCACGGTGTGTGATGTGATCAAGATGTCCCTCTGCCTTGTCCTGTGTTTCTTCTGAGGAATCAGGAGTCTCATCTATTTCAAAATGACAAGGTGATCACTCTGCTCTGTTGGTAACACATGGTTTGAACATATGAGAAGAGGACTATGGGATTTTTTTTCTTGTGTTTCTAGCACATTTATACAATGAGATTTTTGAGCAATCTCACTGAAAAGGTTTGTTATGTTTTGAGCACTTCTGTTGGATTTTAACTTTGCTACGTAATTGTTATCTTCTATAATTTCCAAATAAATAGGTTTTTGATGATGATGGGAATATCTTTTTCTGGGAACATTGAATTTCTTTTTTTTCATGTTTTCTAGATGGTTTTTATTTTTTGTTTCTAATTATTTATTATAGATACATTAGTATTTACTCACTGTGACCCAGAGAGTAAATTTAGTTTAGCAGTAACACTAATTTTGTTTACTAACTTTGGAATTATATGGACTCCTCAGCTTTTTAGTTATTCATTCAAAACATCACTTTTTGGTTTAGTATGAAACTGTTTATTCTCTATTTGTTTCTTTTATTTATTTATTTATTTTTGATACAAAGGTTTCTTGTTTTCCTGGAACTAACTCTGTCCTTGAACCAGGCTGGCCTAGAACTCATAAAGATCAGTCTGTCTCTGCCCCCCAGCCCTGGGATCAAACACATGTGGTACCACACCCGGCAATGTTTACTATCTTAAGAGAAATAGCCAGGTGGTGGTGGTGCAGGCCTTTATCCCAGAACTTGGGAGGCAGAGGCAGGTGGATCTCTTTAAGTTTAAGGCGAGTCTAGTAAAAAAGAAATAGTTTCAGGACAGGCAGGAAAGTTATTCAGAAAAACTGTTTCAAAAAATTCACATACATACATACATACATGCATGCATGTATGTTTGTAAAATCCCTGAGTTTTGCATATGCCAATCGCTTTTATTTAGAGTTCTTGTTATTAGTGCCTTGTATGATTAATATCCAGGTTATCATCTAATTCAAATTCAACAGGAAATTTGTTCCTATTAGTGATTGCTACCAAATACTACTACTACTAACGGATATCTTAAAAATATTAAGTCTCTTAAGGATTTGATTTAAACTTTGCTTTGACTAGATTGTAACAATAGCCCCATTCTTCTATATTAGAGTAATAAATAATTATTTTTGAATTTATAGGAACCTACCATTAAGATACTTAACACTCAAAATTTTCAGAAATCAAAAATATTATTTATCCTAATACGTAAAGTTTTGCTTATTTTTTTGGCCACAATCTTTTTCTATATTTTTTCTTAAAGAATAAGGGCTAAAGAGATAGTTAAGTGGATAACAATTGTTGTCAATCAGTCTGGAGAACTAGTTTGATTACCAGGAACCACAAAGCGGAAGAAGAGAAACCATCTCCAGACGTTGTCCTCTGACCTTCATTGATGTACCACAATAAAGACCCTCCCACACATAAATTAAATAAATGCATACATAAATAATGGATAAATACATTGGTAAATGTAAGCAAAAATAGAATATATTTCTCCCCCTCTTTCTCTCTCTCTCTCCCTCCACTTCTAGCTCCTTGCCTTAGTTTAACTCCCACACAGACGCACAGACATTAACAGTAATGGGAACTGCTATGTTATTAAATATCTGTTTTTCCACTGCTATTAATTTAACCTAATTCCATCAGGAAATATTTCTGCATAGAGTTCAGTAGCTTCTCTAGATATAATATAGTTATAAATAATAACTGATAACTCAGTAATATTTAGACAATGAATATAATAAATAATAACTATCTCAAAATCTTTAAAAAAATTTTTCATATGGAAAAGTAAAATGTTAGTGTCCTCAATAATCTACTTAAATAATAGAATATTTTATAAAGGTATTTATTTTGCATTTCTAAGTAGTAACCTGGGTTTAAAATGTCAAATATGACTCCAAAATGTCACATATTTGGGAAAAGGCATGTACAAAAGGTATTCAGAACAACGTAATCATATTTTACCTTGTGGAATTCTAAATTGTTTTCAGAATTATGAACAAAATTTGGTTAAACAAAAGAATGGTTGAATATACCCTTTAAACACTGTTTGTAACTATCTCTCAAGAGAGCATTTGACAAAAATATGGACAAATATCTAAGGTTAATTTACAATTTCTACAGTAAATGTAATAATGTAAACCAAGGTGGTTGCTATTTCAAAACTCTTTTCCTAATAACTTTCTTTAACTCAGTAGTTCAACAACCTGACAAACTATATTCAGTGTCCCCTAGAAACCAATTATAATGTCTTTGTCTTTCCTTTCCTTTTCCCCTTTTTTTCTATCTATTTAGATAAAATGTTGTATGTGGGTATGAATTATATCTCCACATATGGATAGAATTATCATTTTCAAAAACAGATATGTATGTATTCTGGGAAATCCCTTATGATTCATGACTTCTCAAATTGTAAACTGATATTATGCTGTTTTCCTGAGACTGTCAAAATTGTGCTTGAATTAATCTCACTCTTTTGGTATTCTAATCATATGTTTCTATTATTCATTCATCTTTTCTTCAAATAACTAAATTTCATTCTATATTGAAAACTACTCAAAATACAGGACTTTTGTGATTTAGACATAAATCTCTACATCCTGGAAAATTTCTTCAAACTTATCACAACCAGCTATACTGTAGTACTTATTTAATAAGATCAATAATATTGCTTTATATTTAATATATTTCTTAAACATTTATTTAAAAGATTTTTTTTAAAAAAAACACTGTTTTGTTGAATGTTTAAATATCTGTAGTCATTCATCATTTTTGTCCCTTTTGTTAAATACAAATGTAACAGTCTAAAGAAATTAACATTCATTTGCTTAAATTAATGTATAGACAAAATACCTAATAAAAGCAACTCTTGAAACATTATATATTGATAACACAAAAATAATTATTCATGTCTTAAATTTTATAATTATTTTCAATCAAAACCATAATTATTACTTGATTTATGCTAGATAATATTAGTTTACTACACATAACCCAATACTGTACAATGGATCATGGATCATGTAGTTTGAAGTACCCCATCTCAAAACTTAAAGCCTCATACTTAAGTTGCACAAAATGCTTCTGAACAATCATGAACAAATCTGTCATTTCAAAGAGGGGTGCACTGGCTATAACTACATTACTGAATGTTGACTGACTACTATTTAGCACATGTGCGTTGATTGAAGTATTTATAGACATTAAAACAAGTGCAGTGCGATTTCTGAGTATATTTGATACCCAATGCATGGACTATGATTCTGAGGTAACTTTTTAGTTTTATAGATTTTTGAGATAGAGTTTCTCTGTGTAGCTTTAGAATCTGTCCTGGATCTTGTTCTATAAACCAGGCTGGCCTCAAACTCACAGCAATCCACCTGCGTCTGCTTCTCAAGTGCTGGGATTAAAGGCATATGCCCCTATCATCCAACTGAGCCTTAAATGACTTTAAAATTTATTTAAGGTCATACTTAGTTCACATACATTTTGATAGGTAATTAAATGCACTCCATCTGGGAAGATCCAGATTTCTCCTAGAGTAGACATTAACATTATTCTGGTTGGTTGTTTAGTTGGTGCTCGGTTAAGTTCTTTCTGTAGTGTTGATATTAGTCCTTTGTCAGATATACAGGTAACAAAGATTCTATGCAATTGTGTAGGCTATATTTTACTCAATATGTCTTTTATTTGTCCCATGGAAGCTTTGGATTAATTGAGGTGTCATATTTGACTGGTTTTTATGTTTCCTGGATGACTGGAGTCATGTTTAAAAATGCCTTCCTAATTCTATGTCATGAAATACTTTTTTAAATATTTTATTGAAAATTTCCACCTCCTCCCCTACTCCCACTCCCCTCCCCTCCCTCCACTCCCCCTCTCCCTCCCTTTCCAGTTCAAGGAGCAGTCAGGGTTCCCTAATGTATAGAAAGTCCAAGGTCCTCCCTGCTCCCCCCAGGTCCTGGAAGGTGAGCATCCAAACAGACTAGGCTCCTATAAAGCCCGTCCATGCAGTAGAATCAAAACCCAGCGCCATTATCCTTGGCTTCTCCATCAGCCTCCACCATCAGCCACATTCAGAGAGTCCGGTTTGATCACATGCTCCATCAGTTCCAGTCCAACTGGCCTTGGTGATCTCCCATTAGATCAGTCCCACCGTCTCAGTGGGTGGGCACACCCCTCACGGTCCTGACTTTCTTGCTCATGTTCTCCCTCCTTCTGCTCTTCATATGTACCTTGGGAGTTCAGTCCAGTGTTCCAGTGTGGGTCTCTGTCTCTATCTCCATCCACTGACAGATTAAGGTTTTATAGTGATATGCAAGATATTCATCAGTGTGGCTATAGTTATCCAGTTCAGGAACCCTCTCCTCTGATGCCCAAGAAACAAGCTAGGGACATCTCCTTGGACACCTGGGAACCCCTCCACAGTCAAGTCTCTTGCCAACCCTAGAATGGTGCCCTTAATTAGGATATCTACTTCCCTGCTCCTATATCCACTGTCATCTAGATCCTGAAGACCAGGACATATACTGAACATCTTACTGTTTCCACAGCACTCCTTTATCTCAAAGAATTGTGCAGCAAAATGATCGATCATACCAGTAAAGTTTGAAAACTTTTATGTTGAATGTCCTTCTGTGTATGTGTTGCTTTTATTGGTTAATAAAGAAGCTGATTTTGGCTAATGACTTAACAGAGTCAATCCAGGCAGAAAACCCAAACAGAGATGCAGAGAGAGTAGGGAAAACCAGGGAGATGGCATGTAGTTGCCAAAGGAAAAAGATGCAAGCCACCTACCAAAACCTTACTGGTAGGCCAAAGCAGCTTCGTCATTAACCAATCGAAGCAACACATATACAGAAGGACATTCCATCAAAACTTTATTCCATAAAAAGAAACTGGAAGTGTCCGTATGGAAGTTACAGAGGATCATGCTCTACATTCTGATTAACAGAATTCAAAATGATGATCTCTGACATTGGAGTCTCCAGATGAGGTGGGTGTTGACATTAGGCATTCCCAATACCACTCAAGAGGTCAATCATGCCTTTGTTCTATCCTATGATGGGATATTTTCTAGCCAGTCAATCACCACACACAGAACTAATGTGTCTCAATTACAAGGTTTTGCTCATTAAATCAGAGATTGTTTCTGGTACAGCAAAAACAGAAACATTTTTTCTATAATTATTAGTATGTGGTATGTGATGTATTAGCTCATGTGTCACCTGTGCAACTTTTCAGATATTTCCAAATATCTATTCATCCTCTTTCTTTTACATTTCGAACAGTAATATTGCAAAGGCTACTGGGATGTTTGTTAGTGATGAATTAATGTTCTTTCCTCATCTTCCTTTCTGTAGAATATTCTAAACTAAAGACAAAAAATAATAAGATTTTGCAGTGCTTTCCTTAAGAGGAAAAAAATAAGGCTTTCATGCTTTCTTTTTCCTCTTCTTGCTATGTAGAGTGAAAATGCAGTAGTGAGCCATTCTAGAACATGGCAAGAATTCAAAGTGACATGTTATATTGTTTTAGTCTCTCATCCATGCCTTATATACTATTTTATTTCATTCTATTGAATCCTACTGCTTACTTTATAATCTTCCCACATGTAAATTGTTCATCCAAACTTTATTAAGTTTATAAAGGTAAAAATTAAAAGGTGACATCTGGATATATGTTTTAGATGGAGAAAAGGGTAATTTGCAATTTTTTAATTTATAACACAAAATAAAAAATTAAAAAATGACTATAAAATATTAATTTATATATGTATCTCATATCTTTTGGATGACATTCACGCTTGTAGAAAATATTTTCTTCAGATTTACAAAATTAAATAGAACACTACAGGTATCTTATATTTTATTCTAAATTTTGAATCTCTAGTTTTACCATTCCCTGCTGGTCTCAAGATAATCAGAGTCATCTCATTTCAAAAGAAGAGAGCATCCCTATGGCATTTGAGGGATCCCACTGGGATGCTCATTCAAAATTCATCACCCTATAGTTACCTCAGCTTCCTATTTTTCATTTTCCTGATATCTGTACCATACTTATTTTAGCTACAAATTTTCAGAGTTTATTATTTGGACATAAAATATTGTTCAGTGTTCTTTAATATTTCATAGAGACTCAATGGAAAGCAAAATACACATCTCTAAAGGAGATTGGCATGTTGATTGTTTGAGTCACATTTGAAGACTTTCAAAGAGGAAGTTCAACTATGCTTGCCTCATGCAGACAAAAGCAATGTTTCTGAAGAAATGATCCCCACAGAGATTTTCAACATATATAAAGGACACAAGAGCCAGATTTCAAAGCTGTCATACAAGTTTCTACATGGCACTTCTTTATACAAGAAGCCAACCCACAATGAAAACAAGTAGGTATTTTACTAACCCAACTCCCTGAATGTGACCAAAAAGGAATCACGGTGTTCACTTTTTTTCTGAACTATGCTGTATCCAGCTTCCCTTGCACATATTTTCAATTTGTCAGATTTGAAAGTGAATATGGCATCAATCTGGGCTTTTCTATATAACTGCCAGGATCCAGTATGAATAAATATGTGAGAGTTCTTAAAACAAAGAAAAAAATCGATACAAACAAACAATTATGGAGTACTATATAAGATTATTCTCATACTATTGTAAATTTATACTTAAATTTGATACATGGAAAACATTATAAATTATAATGGGAGATGTAGATATTATGAAGAAAAGATGTTGTTCTGAAAAGCAAAGGATACCACAACATATGCACACTGTAAAACGAGGTGAGATAAATGCACAATAAAACAGCAGCAGACAGTCTTGTAGTAGACTTGAGTGAGATACAGAAAGACCCGGTCTAAGACTCAGAGAACTAAATTTCACACATGTGTTTTCTAATATATCAATGCTATATTTGTTCTTCAAACTGTTTCAGAGAAATATGGTAGATACAATTTTTAAATAGTGACCCCTTCAAAGGTACCACCAAAATACATCTTACCTTAGTAAATAACTTCTTGCAAATTTTTAATATTAAGTTCTAAATAAAATTTATCTAATAAATCCAGAAGGCACCATTATATACATGATGAAGAATACATTTCATAAATATATAGATACTGAAACATCAGTATTTCACATCAATACATTAAATTGTGTATTTATTTACAGGAAGCACAAAAGATTAATTCCCGCTTGACACCCCCCACTACATAAATTCGCAGGGAAAAAAAGAGGCTTTACATGCAAGAAAACAACACTCTTTTCAAAGCTAAAATTAAATGGCATGACATGTCTCCTAGTAATAAGATTCTGGTAAGTGAAAAAATAGTTGTCAAAGTTGTACAAGTTGCATTATAAGAAAGGAGACTGAAATGTTTAAATTTGGGGGTAGGGTGATGGATGGACCACCATGGAATGTTCAATGCTGAGCTTTTCATCTAGCGAAGGAGAAAAATATCTATGAATTTTAAAGCCCCTTGACCATCCCATCTTCCAAGAGAATCCATGTCAATGTGTGATCTGAAAACAGTCCAATCAAGCACATTGAAAATTCAGCAGTTTTCCCTCAGGAAAGAAATTCTTTTTGACAACTGAATGCTGGGTTTTATTTTTCCCTAGGGGTTTGTTTTCTTAGAAAAGTTTGTTTACTAAAAATAAATCATGCAATATAAAAAAAAACTCAGAGAACCTCAAAAAGGTCAATTTCTACGCAAAATACATCATATTCTTGATAATTTTTATGATTCTTTTCTCTAAATAAAATCAGAATTTGTCAGCATGAAATACATATGACTCTCACGTATTATGTGCCTATTTACTTGACTACATATAGTGTCTAGTCAAAAAAGCATGGAAATACCAAGAAAGCAGGAAAGTAGTGTATGTGTGTTGTATATTATTTTAAGGCGTGTTATTTGTTACTTTTCTTTATGTTCGGGAACATGTGTTTAATGATGTAAATATGTGTTGCTTCTGTTTATGTTGCATTCGTTTAACTTTGTGAAGCTGTGATTCTTTGATTATCTAAAATGCCTGATATCTAATAAAGTTCTGAATGGCCAATATCGAGGCAGGAGATAGGATAGGCAGTTCTGTCAGACAGTGAGTATAAATAAATTTAAATCTGGAAGAAAAAGATGAAGGAACAAAAGAAGAAAGAAAGGAAGACATCAGGAGCCAACCACCCAGTCAGCCACAGTATAAGAGTAAAAGTAAGATATACAGAAGTAAGAAAAAAATCCCGGAGGCAAAAGGTGGTTGGGGTAATTTAAGTTAAGACAAACTGGCAAGAAACACGTCAAGCTAAGGCCACGCATATATAAAAAAAATAAGAGTCTGTTCATGATTTATTTGGGAACTGGATAACAGCCCCCCAAGAAATCCAAAAGAGCTTAGTGTAAAAAGAGAAAAACAACCAACAACATGTGTATGTGCATATGTGTGTAATGTTGATAAGGAACTTGGTCCTTTCCCCCACCACGTTTGTTGGAGGAGGGGCCGATCATTAGTTCCCAGCTGCCCAGTCAGTTTAGACCCAAATAATCACACAGAAACCATGCTATTTAAATCACTGCTTGGCCCATTAACTCTAGTTTCTTATTGGATAACTCTTATATTAATTTAACCTATTTCTATTAATCTGTATATCACCACGTGGCAGAGGCTTACTGGCAAAGTTTCAGCATGTCTGATACTGACGGTAACTCTGTCTTCCTCCTCCCACATGATAGGCCAAGCCATTTCTTTATTCATTAACCAATAAAAGCAATACATAAGCAGAAGGACCTCCCACGCTACTCCCTCACTTTTATTTACTATATAAGTAGTGAATGTTTTAGAATAAAAACTCTTAGGGCAAGTTTAAATATTGTAGTTTTAGTATTGGATTATTATAACATGTACTCGTAATTTAAATATTTCTTTATGTTTGTGTGTTGTGTAAAAATGATTTATTGTAAAATTGTGTGAGATGCCCATTTTCTTATAATGAAATGATATGAGGTGAGTTTTATACCTAGATTGCATTTTATTTATTTAATATAAAATATCAGTGTATGAAATAAGACCAATACAGCCTATGAAAGAAAGTTAAGCATGAATAATAACTGATAAAACATGAGAAGAAAGGAATACAAAAATTATTGAGGCTTGTTTGTTTGCTTGCTTGCTTGCTTGCTTGATAATTTGTTGTGGGGAGTGAAACAAAGATTCTTTATATTCTAAGAAAATACTCTACCAATTAGTTTCATTCCTAGAAGTCCAGAACAATTTATGAAACCTAGGAATATATCTCAGTCCATGAAATGTTTGCGTTATTATCTGAATATTATCAATAGAGCCCCCGAAGAAAGCTAAAGACTGGTATACACACATGGAATTTAAAAGCTAGGGAGATAAGCACAATAAAATTCCTGGTCAGCCGTCTAGCTTAAGTGTGGAACTCCAGGCAAAAAAAAAAAAAAACACTGTCTCAATAAGTAAACACAGAAATGAATGAATGAATGATACTGATGAAGATAGCACACTGCTGCTTTATTGTTATTTTTATTTGAATTGGGTTTTATTTTGTTGAGGTTTTGTATCAATCTGCTCTAAGAAAAAACACTGTGGATCTTCTAGGATTAAATCAAGTCACTCCTCTACTCAAGCCATCTGATAGCTGTTCCATGTGAACTTAAATAAAAATCTGCACAGTAGTCACAGATTGTGGCTTCTTTCACTTGTGCGGATTCATTTTCTACCTCTTCTCACCTCTCATGCCAGACTTGCCCTCTTAGCCACCCTAGTTCCCCAGATACCCACAGTTTGCCAACCAATACCTCATGAGCTTCCTTACTGAGTTTGTCTGTTCCAGAGACTACTCACACTGATGAGACTATCTTGACAATAATGGAATGTGCTAAATTGCCCCATAAGGTGTTTTCTGTGCACTCTGTGGAAAGCAACACTATTGGTCCCTATTTCTCACCTTAGTTCTCGTATCTCCTTTTACTTAATTTGGACTTTGAATGTTGGAGAAAGTCCATATGTTGAGGGCTTCTAGCATGGCCAGAGCACATTTGGGAAACATGTAATTTTTGGTCCGTAAGGATTATTCGAAAAACTTTGGGTTATTAAAGCTATTTTAGAAATAAATATTGAATCAAGAATCTTTCTATTTATTTTCTGCTTCCCAACCTCAGGTACTGAGAATGTTCGCCTCCATCACTATGTCTGAACAATGATACACCATGCAACTACTGACCCCCCAAACAGTCAGATAGCTAGGGACTGAAACTGTGAGTCACCATGATACCCTCTTTTGTTTAAGTATGTGAACCCTACTTCTAACCAAACACAGTACTCTGTTAAACTATTTCCTCTATTACATGCTGTTTACTTCTGACTTATTTATGTAGGTGACTTAGGTGTGTTTTATGACTAATCCATTCTCAGTGACATAATAGAACAGTCAGGTCTCAACATTCTTATTAAACAAAAATCACTCACTGCTCAAATGCTGCTTCATTATTTTCTATTGTATTAAGAAGTTTTCAGTGAAACACCTTTAATATTAACCAAGCCAGGTCTCTTGGAACTCTTTCAGAAATGACCTTTTAACCACTAAAATTATACAAAAAATCATCCTTCTACATTTGATCTGCTTGATAATATATAACTATTGCAATCAAAAGGGCGCTTACCCACAATATTTGGTTTTAAAAATCTATAGAACAGATTAAAATCAATTTTGGTCATGTTTAATCATGGGCCTCCTTCCTGGTAGTGTGCTGAGTTGTGAATATACCAAGTGGAAAAAATATGCTATTCTGCAGGTAATTAGCCTGCATTAGCATTTGTTATAGCGCATGTTATAGTAAATTACAAGTTCATTAGCTTACAATGAGCATAATATTTTCTCACATATTTAGAGACAAATGTGAAATATTTGTATCAATGTTCTGGAATCAAGTCACAGGCAAAGAACTAGCCCCTAGATGCACAGAGAGTCACGCCTTGCAGCAGCATATTGGCTGGTAGTTCACTCTCTTATAATTCTGGCTGCAAGATATCACTTCCTTCTCTGTGTATGTATCTATCTAAGCATATTCTCTAGAATATTGACCTCTTCTACATTATACCTAAGGCACCAAACATGCAACCTTCTCTTGCCTAGAAATCAGTTGTTTCTTCACTCATATTACCTTTCTTTCTTTACCTTTTGTTTTTAATATATATTTGTAAAAAAAGTATCTTTGAGATATATTTTTTCCTTCATAGTGCATCGTGAACTAAGCTGGTGCCTTTATCTCTCAACTTGAAAGTTTTGTCTCATCACTTCCATCAAGAATTTCTTTTGTCCTCATTTTATCAAATTAGGTATCATAAGAGCAATTTTCATGGGATGTAACACTAATGTGCTTTTGTGTATGGTTTGAATAAAATTTGCTTCATATTCCTAGGCACCTGAAAACTTGGCCACTATTGGTGGTGCTGTTTGGGAAGGTTTAGTGAGTGTTGGTTTTGCTAGAGGAAGTAGATCACAATAGGCCAGCTTTGAGGTTTCTAATGCCATATGCCATTTGCAGAGACAAGCACATGTCCTTGATTCCTGTTCGTAGTTCAGGATGTGAGTTTATAGCTGCGTTCCCAGTCCTCTGCTGCCAGCTACGTTCATCTCCTCATTATGGACTCTCATCCCTCTTGACTTGTGATATAAATGAGGTTTTCTTACATGTGTGTTGCCACAGTTATATGGTGTTTTAGTACAGCAATAGAAAAATAAATAAGTTCGTGTTTCTTTACATAGTTGAGACTTATACTTGGTATGAATATCAGACCCAATAAAACAGTAACTCTATGTTGTTTGAAAGCCTCCATCTAATAGCTGGCAAAACTTCCTTCCGTCTCTTGAAAGGTTTATGCTATGTTTTCAAAATTATTTTTATAAAAATCAATTAAATTCCAAAACTGTGAAGTTGAGACTTAAAAGTAATCAATAGAATCAGAACAGTTTGACAAGTGGCGTGATAGTTTTCCTACAGCTTCCTCCTAGTTGTTGGTTAGGATGTAACAAACCAACAGGGCTTCTGAGAGAGCAACCATGTTTTAATTCTTTATGGGAGCCAGGGTGGGTATATTAGTATATGTTTTGCTATCTTTCTTAGTATATATGATTAAAGTTTTCTGTACATAATAACTTAAAATTTTTAGAGAAATAAGATCAGTTCTTATCTTAAGTATGGACAATAACTAGGTGTAGTGCCATGGTGAAATGCTTTGCATTCTGGATGTGACCACTACCACACTCTTTATTATACATTCCAGAGAATGCATAGCTCCATGGGGATTCTCCACGCTGTCAGCCCTGACAGCTCCGACATTCCCTAACAGAACTTCCTGTCAGATTCTCCTTCATGTTTTTTTTCATCCTTTTTTATGTTGATTTCTCGTTTAAATTGGTTTTTTTTTATTACTCTTCTCTTATTTCTTAAAACAATAAAACATAAAGTCATACCAGTAGGGAAGGACAACTACCGTACAAAAATATGTGCGTTCATCTGAGTACATGCAGGGACCTGCATGATGCCATGCAGATTTCCGCTTTTTGTAGTGTGGAGAAAATTATAGGAGAACAATTGGCTGTAAGCCCCTCTCAGGATTCACACTGTTTCTGTATTTTGGAATTATGATTAATCTTTCCTAATGATATCGTGACAGGCTTTGAGCTCTGTATAAAGCGACAAAATAATGATTTTTGTTCATTTGTTAACAGCTTTCTGGATGATGTCTCTGGCACAGAATATATAGTATCCTGTGTTTTCTAAGCTAATCTTGATAATGTTTGTCTGCTTAAAACATACACAGTGGACAATGCTAAAGGAATCACTATTTGCAAAGAGAGGTTCATTTGTTCAAAGATTGTAAAAAGCAATAGTTTTATTAAAATGTCTTTCTTTGAAATATTGCTAAGACAAAAGGCATAAATGTTACCATATTAAAATGATATGATAATAAAGCAAAAAGCATCTAATTCTGGTTTCCTATTCAAATTCCTCCAAATATTTCACCCCTTTTAGAGACATTTTTACTTCAATGTATCCTCAAAATATTGTTTAAAATCAAAGATGGGAAGGAAATAAAATTTAGCATTTTAAGTTCTAGGATAAAAGTCAGCGACAGAGTGATTCCCTAATAAGAATAAGGTCCTTGTCTCAATTCCCAAAAATGAGAGAAAGACAGGTAGACAGGCAGACAGGCAGACAGATAACTAGGTGGATCTATACTTGCCTGGAGAGAAAGAACAGTCAGGAAAGGGCTTGCCTTATATTCAAATAGAGTTTGATGTCTTTAATCTACATAAAAAGCCAGGAGTACCAGACAGTGGTGGTGCTTGCCATTAATCTCAGCACTCATGAAGAAGAGGCAGGCGAACCTCTGTGAGTTCGAGACCAGCCTGGTCTACAAGAGCTAGTTCCAAAGATGCAAAGAAACCATGTTTTGAAAAAAATAAAAGCCAGAAGGGAAAAGCATTATTGTTTTTGAAATCCATTCAGAAACAGGTGGATCTCAGGGCCTTATTGGCTATCCAATCGTGACTAATCTGTGAGCTTCATCTGTGAGAAAACTTGTGTCAGAAAACAAGACAGGTGGTACCTGAAATAGCATATCAAAATTTGAACTCTGGCTCACAAGTGGCTGAACTTTCACAGTCAGGAGTGAACACACACACGAATGAGAAATGGTTTATGTGGATTTTCTACACCTGTGTCAATGTCAATTAGAGCTTCAGAGTCAGTGAAGGTATTCAACCAGCTTGGAGAATGAGTTGCTTAGTTTAAGGAGAACAGAAACTGAAAGTGCATTCCTGAGTTGGATCCTTGCTTTCCTTTCCTTCTTGCTAGGGTTGAGGAACAGGAAAAGCTAGTTTCTTAACTACAGTTCCTCCATCCATTAAATAAGGACAATAGTACTCATTCACTGAATAGTTGTCAGCCGTCAATGAAGTTGTATACTTCCAATAACATGGTGTCTCCCTTAGCTGGTTATGTGAATTTTGGTCATATATTATGCTTAATCTGGAGATTAGATAATTTTTTAATATTATTAGTTTGTGATAGGTAGAAACAATGCAAATAAGACCAGCTTTATTGTAACACACTTTATAGTCATCAGACCCCCTCACAAGAATATACATAACTCAAGTGTGACATATTCATTTATATGCACAAAATGTGCCTATACTTAGGTATACATGTTATTTTAGCCCATATGTGTTACATTTTTCTTGTTCAAATTTTATGAAGTCAGATGTAGAAATCAATTCTTCAAAATTAACTTTGAGAACAAGGCGGAGATGAAAGGATAGGTGAGATCCATTAGTATAACAGGAATACCCATACAAAACACAGTATTTCATATTAATAATACAAATGTGTTTCAATTTCAGTCCAGCCAAAGGATAAACCCGTGTGCATGATGCATTTGCCATCAGACAAGTTCTCTATAGGCCTCTCTGTTTCTTACACACTTGTGGGCAGAGATGCATTGTCACGTTTTTCCACCTGTGTTTAGTAAATGAATCACATCTCAATACATAAAGTGTCTTCTTTCGAAGCAACAAAGCACGATTTCCTCAGTTCAGAATAAAATATCCAGTTTGGCTAAAATTAGAGTCCCCATCTTTTCTTTCCACCTACATTTCTGCAGGTGACACCTGGACATCTTAATGCTACTCTATAGATACAGAGTCTGAGAAAATTGGGACCATTTAGGAAATTACTGATCTCATAGCTACTGTCACTGCTCTGAGCACTGAAGTTCCTCTTCTGTGAGTCTGGAGTCCTCTTTAGCATCTATGCACCTGCAGCACAATGACTTAGCTCATCTGGAGAATAAAATTTCAGGAACTTTAATTCTTGATCAAATTAAAATATTTTGTCTGCATGTTTTTTTCTAATCATGTAGTGTGAAAAATAAAATGAATGAAAGTAGCTTTTGTGACAGAAAAGAAATTTATTTAATCTAACACAGAACTCAACATATTTTTCTCTGGTTTAACTAGAATAGGAACTTACTGTTTGTTCTCCTTCAATATTTATTAATTTTCATAAAATTTTGAATTTATAATAGCTAATTGAATTATATTATACACAGTGTAAGGGTTATTTGTTCCTTTAACATTGAAACATTAGTAAACAACTTTTGGATTTTAAATGTAATGGGTTATCCACATAGAATTCCATAACTGGCACAATATTTTATCATGCAAATCTTACTTCCAGAAATGACTTTAACACTTCGATTATAGCTTTATTTTTTGTGATTGAAATCATTCACCATGAGTGAAGACAGTTTACCACTCTCTCCCTCCATCATGGGGAGAATTGTTTGTCAAGGTTACGTTGCCATCAGCTAGATGTAGCTGCTTAATTAATTACCAAACTCACACTTCCATGTCCAGAAAACTTCAGGTTTATTGCTATAGGATTTTCTGCTGCAATGATTCTGCTTGTCTACTCTGGTGTCAAATTCTGTAATAGTTATTCTCATGACAGAGTTCATAGGGGCTTTTCTATTAAGTTGAATTCAAAAGGCAGGTTTCCCCCAAGGATTTCTGAATGCCAAACTGACAAAATACCAGAGAGGTTTTCTTTCTTTTTAATAGTCCTCTTTTCACCTCTTTCCTTTTGCTGTTTTAAAAATCCAGAAGACTAGAAAATACAATTTAAAATCTACATCAAACCGACAAACACGTAAGCTTATATTAAATAATAGTTGCTGTTTCTAATAAGCGTCACGAATTTAAGTAGAAAATATGTAGATGAATAACAACGGGTACATATCATAGTCCTTCTGGATTTTATTCTATTATTCTTGATAGACATATTTCATTAAGACCCCGGCCTTCAAATAAGCATGTAATTACCAACAGTAAAATTTATGATTCACTAAAATTACCTGTCTATAAATGTTCTGTGAATATGATATTCAAAAGAAGAGACCTAGTTTCAAAGCTGCTTCTGAGCCCCTGAGTTTCATGAGAAAATATGCTGACGTTTCAGTGATTGTCAAAGCTACTTTCCCCAACTTCATGGGTTTTGATAAAAATCTCTCCTTGGGTTTGCCCCCTCTACCAAAAGCAGTTTATGTTTTTGTACCTTTTACATTGAAAGTCTCAACTAATTTTCCAAAGAAAGTACAAGGGCTGTGGTTATTTTCTTTAACCTTTATCCACAATGTCTGAATTGCAAGTTTGCTTGGTTTTTTCAGAGAACACAGAATGATAGGAGATAGATTTTAATAGACATGAGCACATGGTTTTTAGTGTGTGTTTTACATGTCATATACTACAGAGTATATGGAAATCAAACCCGTTTTGGGAACCCATTTCCACCTTGTAGGGA